>NC_137623.1:40623118-40645618 GCF_963280865.1 Gymnoscopelus braueri | reverse complement strand
CCAAAGCGCCCCTTTTTTGGTATGTTATAGGCAAAAAAAAAACAGATCTATGAGCCCACTGTGAGCTTGTAGATCAGCTATTTTCACTGTCTTATTTCTGTCGATTCCCAACGAGCGCTTCCAAACTCCAACACTTAGAGAAATTATCACCTGCACAGAATTTCTTGACAGAAAGTAGCTCATAACATGTCTACGGTGACTTTTTATGAAACAAAAACTTGGCAGATACAAAGAGGATATTCTAAGCTTTCTCACCAACATTGCAGCTGTATACAGCTGCAATGTTGGTGAGTTTAACGTCATTCAATACAACCAGATCAGACTTTTCTGTTTGGATGTATAGTCTGGGCTGTCAAGGGTTGATATTGCAACTCTAGATTCCAGATATTAAAAATAGGATCTAAGAGTTGCTTGCGGCTAGCTGGGACATACAATACTGATATCATTTATTATACCACCCATCTCTAAAAAAGAAAACGTAAGACAGACAAAGAGATCTGTGTGCTCCACTTGTGCAGTCCTCTCATGAGGAACTGTTCTCCGTGTGCATTCCCATGAACAGGTGCTCTATCAAATAAGTGTGGAGCGCCGTTGGCTCCCTGACATCAGAGCACAGTGCTGCACACTGTGAGCTACATCACTGTCGCATGAAGTAAGACTACTACATATAGACCAGTGGTGGAAACAGTTCTGAAATTCTTTACTTACAAGTAAAAGTACCAATACGGCAATATTATAGAAATACTCTGTTACAAGTAAAAGTCCAGAATTCAAAATTTACTTGAGTAAAAGTACAAAGGTATTGGCATAAAAATGTACTTAAAGTATCAAAAGTAAAAGTACTCAAATATTTGAAAATAGCAGATCTACAAGCTCACAACGCGTCGCGATGCGACGCGTTGTGAGCTTGTAGATCGGCTATTTTCAAATAGCCTATGTATAAAATGGGGTTAAAGTGGTTTATGTATGTCTTATAATATCATCATTTATATCTGAAAACTAACTAGTAACTAAAGTTTTCAAATAATTGTAGTGGAGTAAAAGTACAATATTTGCCTCTGAGATGTAGTGGAGTAGAAGTAAAAGTATTGGAAATTGGAAATACCCAAGTGAAGTACAAATACCTCAAAAGTTTACTTAAGTACAGTACTTAAGTAAATGTACTTAGTTACTTTCCACCACTGCATAAGACCTCGCACAGGGAACAACCTATCCATGGAACAGTGCAGATGATGCTGGGACAGCCTTTAGAACAGGGGGCTTCAAGGTTTTTTTTTTCAGGCCAAGGACCCCTTAGCTGAGAGAGAGAGAGAGAGAGAGAGAGATGAAGCTGTACTACATATTGTATAAAATAGTGTTGCAACATTTTCATAGATAGCTGCATAGACTTGTTTGATAGTGCTATTATCAGTGGTGTGCAAATTAATTGTTTTTGTTTGTTTACACATGATCATTTCTATTAATGTTGGATACATTTTAACGTGTATTATATAGCTCCGTACTTGGTCTGGTCTTTTTTTTGCCACTACACCGACCCTCTTTGCCGAAAACAGCGCGTCACAGCGCGACACAGAGATTTGTCGTGCAGATTTTTCACACAAAGATTTCGCGGCCCCCCCTGTAACTCTTGAGGACCCCCTAGGGGTCCCGGACCCCCTGTTGAAGACCCATGCTTTAGAACAAAACAGAATGGAACTAGGATGGCAGGCAGAAAACAGCCGGAAGAATGTGAGAATATTGACTTAGACCTTCAGGATGCGCGCGCGCGCGCGCGCGCGCGCGCGCACACACACACACACACACACACACACACACACACACACACACACACACACACACACACACACACACACACACACACACACACACACACACACACACACACACTAGAGAGACAATTAGAGAGACGAGACTGTCACAATTTGTCACACTTATGGCTGTAACCTCTGATGAGCACATATGGTCGTGTTACAGTGTCTGGCTGCACTGTTTGTGTGCTTTCTTAAACAGCAGTTTGGAGTTGTTACGGTGTCTGTCTGACTGCCTGGCTTGTACCGTTCTTACTCCCAAGATGTCACATTTTGCAGCTCTGTCAGTTTAGACGTCAACATTTGACAAGACGGGTTGCCAAGGCGACGTTGCATGTTGACAAAACCATGCATAACCCTAACCCAAACCCAGACCATAAACTCACAAATACTGTGCCTAAACATGACCTTAATCCTTACCTTAACCTCACAAAACTGATTTTATCTAATACAGCTGGTTCTCTCCAGAGTTTGCGAAGTTCACCTTCTCATCTTTTTGGATGGCAACTCTTTAATTTTCTTTTAATCCCCACTTGAAACACATTAAGGGCTGTTGCCTCACCGCTACCCAGCTGTGTCGTTGTCATTGATAAAGTACGACTGTGTAGTTAGTGTCCTGCAGTCCCAGCTGGTGCAAAAAAAAAAAAACGATTAAAGGGTCAACTCATTAGAACAACTGAGAGCTGTCTTTAAGCCGGTGTGCTACAGGGACACCGTGGGAGGTTAAATGGGAGGTCCTGAGAGTCTGGCTGACACTGAATTAGATTAACATTTACCCTTCACATTAAGTATGCCAGCCTGGTCGACACAAGCGTCAGTGTCGCTTAAGCTACAGAGATTTACACAACAAAGCACTAATTCACTTTTTAACCATTGCAAACAAACCTCCTGTTTTAGTGATCGGTCTCTTCGTTGCACTCCCTCCATTAAGAACATTTATGATTATAATAATTCTGTCTCTTCCTCAAGCAGAGGGAGGGACATCAACACAGGTCTCCAGCCAGAATCAAACCGGTGTAAATCAACTACTCAGCAGACCGGAAACTTAACCACTTAAACCCTATTGTTAATTGATTGTATTCCCAAGGGATCTCTGCTACAGTAGGCCCCCCTCCTGTTTTCGCTCTACACTATATCTTCATCCAAATAGTTTCTGGAGCTTGTAGATCAGCTATTTTCACCGATTGTTAGCCCCAGAATATAGGGATGCAAGGATTTCAAGTGGTTAAGCCTGATTTAAAGTCGTACGAGGGATTCCTGTGCCAAAAATGGTGCACGTCAGTCGTCAGGGAGAAGTCACTTGTCTTCATCTTATTCAAAGTCAATCTGGCTCCGCTGATGGAGTCCTGCACTTTGCAGATGAGGCTGATCCTCCATCCACACCAAGGGATCAAGAGACGTGACAATCAAACTACCAACTTTTCATACTGTTTTTAGAAAAATCTATGCCCTGTGCTGTACTGTGTGTGTGTGTGTGTGTGTGTGTGTGTGTGTGTGTGTGTGTGTGTGTGTGTGTGTGTGTGTGTGTGTGTGTGTGTGTGTGTGTGTGTGTGTGTGTGTTTGTGTGTGTGTGTGCGTTGCGACCATAGACTGTATAAAATGAATGGACAACGTGACGCCATTCGTTTCTACAGACGGTAAAAGCCGATTGTTCAGGAATTTGAAATCCGCCATCTTTAATATATGCCAAAGAGCACGTCGGGAACAAGAACCGGAAAACCATCCCCAAAGAATGCTATTGTTTGGGTGGCTTGTCAATCAAGAGCGGGGGCGGGGAATGAATGCTATTGGTTGTGTAGCTTGTCAATCAAATCATCCCGCCCCTCCTAGAGCGTGGCCTACTTTATCGTCAATTTTAAAATAAATGAGACCATAATATAGCAAAACGCATATCATGATGATTGAAAGGAGACTTTAAACTAGCGACTGGAAGCATATAGTATTTATGACAATGTTTATTAAGGTAAGAAAATTAAGTCTAAAGTTCGTCAAAAACCCATCCGCTTACAATGAGAGAATATTATTTCTGACACCAGCAGGGGTAAAACAGCGAAACTACAGGCCATTCATATGAACTGTCTCTTCCGTATTGGAGTCAATGTAAAAATCTCAAGCTGGCCCCTTGGTAGCCTCGATCTCCAGGCTTTTATTGTTTAGTTTTGCTAAAAAATAAAAGCCTGGCCCAACCATAGCCCGTACTGGGTATGAGGAAGTGTTTCACTTCCCAACCAACCAGAGTGCAGTGGGCGTCGCTCGTAATGTTGTGTTAACGGGGCGGGGGTTGACGGACAGATCGGTGAACCAATGGGATCAGCCGCAGTCTCTCGCCGGCTCTTTACACCCGCCCCTTTATACACGAAATCAGGAGGGTTGGGGCAGGCTAGCCCCTTGGTTACGACCCTGTATGTGTATAAATATGTGTGTGTTTGTGTATGCCTGTGTGTGTGCCTGTGAGAGAGATGGGCTGCAGACGTGCTTGGCTGAATCAAAGATGCTTAATTTAGGTAGCTAGCCCAACGCTTAGCCACTATGGTGAGAAATGGTACACAAATGGTCTCCGAAGTGGGCTGATGGCAGATCTCGCAAACATCCTATATCATGGTGCTAGATGTCGCAAGAGTGTGTTGCTGGGACAGAGAAAGGTCAATAGCAAAATTGATTGGTGATTAGGACCCATTTCAACATGTTGCGTCTATGTTTAACCTAGGCCGGTGCGTAACGTGTGTGTGTGTGTGTGTGTGTGTGTGTGTGTGTGTGTGTGTGTGTGTGTGTGTGTGTGTGTGTGTGTGTGTGTGTGTGTGTGTGTGTGTGTGTGTGTGTGTGTGTGTGTGGTCAGCTGTACTTTTGATTACAGCTTTTAAGGAAGCCTTCCTAACCAAAGTGCTACAATATCATCAGCTAGAGCACAGATGTAAACTTTTGGTTTTTATCTTTGGTAGTCTAGGACACATGCACAAGTTGATTGTGAGGGGCCTGCAAATGGCCGGCCTCTCCAAAAGGAGGGCTAAACAATTAGCAAGGTACTGCTCAATATCAGCTATTATAGGAAGCCGCTCAATTTGGAGTAGGCGTTGTTTCCTTTACCCATGATTGTTGTCCGCTGTGTTCGACAAATATGCCATCTTTTGTTTTGTATGTAACAATGCTCTGCTTTACATGCACTTTGTAACTGACTGTTTTCCCTTTGTACATCTTGTACTTCTGTTTATGTCTACATAAATAAATATTTCAAATGTGTGTGGGTGGGTAAGTGGGTGCGTGCGTCCAGTGGGAGTTATGTCATCCAAAGACTTGGTTGGTTCATACACAATGAAATAACATAATTGTGTGTGTGCGTGCCAGAGAGAGTAATGTACGGTAGGTGTGCGTGCATGTGTCTTGATGAGCCCACTGCTGTCATTGAGGGTGTCACTATATTAGAATTGAGTGGCTCATTTATAGTCTGAGATGAAGAGAATTAATCTTTGCGCTGTTTCAGTGAAGCAAATAACCACTCACTCTGAAAACGTGTGTGTGTGTGTGTGTGTGTGTGTGTGTGTGTGTGTGTGTGTGTGTGTGTGTGTGTGTGTGTGTGTGTGTGTGTGTGTGTGTGTGTGTGTGTGTGTGTGTGGGGGTGTGTGTGTGTGGGGGTGCATGGGTGCGTGCTTGCTTGTGTCTGTGTCTTTATCAGCAATGTGTGTATGCATTGTCTGTCTGTCTGTCTGTCTGTCTGTCTGTCTGTCTGTCTGTCTGTCTGTCTGTCTGTTGTGCGTGTGTGCGGCTTGTGTGTGTGTCTTTGCCAGCTGTGTGTGTGTGTGTGTGTGTGTGTGTGTGTGTGTGTGTGTGTGTGTGTGTGTGTGTGTGTGTGTGTGTGTGTGTGTGTGTGTGTGTGTGTGTGTGTGTGTGTGTGTGTGTGTGTGTGGTGATCTTTTTGTTTTATTCATTCTGAACCGTGCACTTGGTAAGAAACTATTTGTTTGAGAGGAGTGCTTGCATATACCTTTGAAGTCACTTTGTGTTTCTACTCATCTCATCCTCATTTATTTGGTCTCACTCCCTTTATCACTGTCTTTGTCTTTTTCTTCCCAGCATCTAACTCACAGGCTATTTATTCACTCAACCCTGCTTCTCTTTCAATGCTATCCCTTTATCTCTCTCTCTCTCTCTCTCTCTCTCTCTCTCTCTCTCTCTCTCTCTCTCTCTCTCTCTCTCTCTCTCTCTCTCATATATATCTGTCAACCTCTGTGTTTTTAAAAGTCACCTACAAACAATTTTGTCTTTATCTTGTTTATCTCTCAGCCCACCTGAGAGCTCAGTTTAATTTCCTTATCATGTCTAGACAAACACAGACAAGACCATTCATTTTAAAGGATACCACTATTGCCTACCAGAAACCAAGCTGGCATTTCCTGGTCTTCCTTGGACCAGGAAAACGCACGCACGCACGCACGCACGCACGCACGCACGCACGCACCCACGCACGCACGCACGCACGCACGCACGCACGCACGCACGCACGCACGCACGCACGCACGCACGCTACGCTACGTTACTGCGGGCCAGCACTTAAGCTAGACATGAAATGCGTACACATTTGCACTTCTTCATGACTCCATTTATCTGTTTTACAGAGTGCAGCATGACTTTGTTATCATGGTGTTAATAAAATGTAATTTGATTTCGATCGATCGTTTTGGTTTGAAATATACAGTATGTAGCTGAATATGCTTTTCTTTGTGTGTGTATCTGTCTGTCTGTCTGTCGGTCCAGTTTGACTCTATTGATTTCTTTATGAAAGTCAATGGTGTAAGATAGCATGTGTAATCACACAACATTCATATCTTTAGGAAAGATTGCGTTTTACTGCCTTTAAAGGAAAATCAATCAAAGTCTTCTCACACTCAGACACTCTGCAGACACCCTGTACTACTCTTACGAGGAAACAGTTCCATCCTTTCATTTACTTAAGTCTTTACTGTTGATAGAGTGTAAATGCAGTTGCTTTCAGTGGTTGTTATTTAGAATGCTTGTAATCACTGTGGCTTGGTTGGGTTTAGGGAAAATGAATATTTCAGGATACTGTACTTTGAACTAACTGCACACAAATTAAACTTTTAATTCATTACATGGCTCCAACTTGGGCTGAGAATTAAATATCTTCTGAAATGAAAGATAGCAATGAATTAACAAACTGATTCAGATTCTCAACAGGTCAAATATGGGGTCACTGGTATTTACTTTTAGAAAAATAATTTCTAGCTCAATAGTAGTTCATGGACAGCCGGTGAACCGGTGTCAGCTGCCCTGCAACACAACATTACTACTAACTTAATCCAATTTAAACTATCACCGTACATTCTCAATAAAAATAATGACCACAATGCCTTGGCACAAATATCTCTATGCCATTAATAAGCAGCACATTATGGTTGATTTTTTTTTAAATATATAACTATATGTTATAAAAAAAAAATAGATAATACCCACCCTACATTTGCATACTGGGCCCTGATTGGTGCCCCACAACTTAGGGGGCAGCGAAATCCATGCATGCTTTAGTGTGCCTGTGTGCTTGTTAGTAGGGGGTACTAAGCACAAAAAATGGCCAAATCGTTACGCGGCGGATAAAAGCATGAAATTTGATACAGATGTCCCTTGGGTCATCCTAAAACATCCTAGAAGGGGTGCCCAAAAAAATCTTAAACAGGAAGTGAGTTATGGACAAAATTCAAAATGGACACCTAAACTGTTGACCGTTGACTCAAAAGACACCAAAAGAATCTCCAAAAAGCATAAAATTTGGCACATATGTCCCTTGGGGCATCCTAAGACATCCTAGAAGGGGTGCCCAAAGGAATCTGAAACAGGAAGTGAGTTATGGACTAAATAGAAAATGGCCGCCTAGTGTTGTCGATTGACTCAAAAGACAACTAAAGAATCTCATAAAAGCATACAATTTGGCACACATGTCCTTTTGGTCATCCTAAGACATCCTAGAAGGGGTGCCCAAAAAAATCTTAAGCAGGAACTGAGTTATTGACAAAATTGAAAATGGCCGCCTACAGTGTTATCCATTGACTCAAAAGACAACTAAAGAATCTCATAAAAGCATACCATTTGGCATACATGTCCCTTGGGTCATCCCAAGACATCCCAGAAGGGGTGCCCAGAAAAATCTTAAACAGGAAGTGAGTCATTGACAAAATTGAAAATGACCGTCTACAGTGTTGTCGATTGACTCAAAAGACAACAATAGAATCTCATAAAAGCATACAATTTGGCATACATGTCCCTTGGGTCATCCTAAGACATCCTAGAAGGGGTGCCTGAAATTATCTGAAACAGGAAGTGAGTTATTGACTAAATTGAAAATGGCCGTGCCCGTGTACAGTGTTGACAGATGATGCAAAAGACACTCATAAAAAATAATCTCATATAAAAGCATGACATTTGGCACAAATGTCCCTTGGGTGATCTGAATGCATCCTAAGGGGTGCCAAAAAAAGTTTTAATAGTCTCTCAATGGAAAACACTCCTCCCACACGGGCTGCACTGCTACAATATTCAAATCGAGCAGCCAATCTGGCATTTGGTCCAGAAGCCTGAAAGCTATGTAATCTCTACCATCTCCTGACAAATATGGATGGATTAAAGTCGCTGATTCGTGGACACCTTTATGGACACTCTTGCCAGAGGCTGCTTAAGTTTGTAGAGAACTCAAGTGTGGCTGCAAAGCTGAGCCCTTCTGTTCGAGAAAGTGTAGATGCCGGGATGCTGGGTTACCTTGCAGAGCATTATGCCAATGTGCTGGTAATTGCGAAATGGCACACATGAATACATGTAGTTACTTAACACTAATCACAAAAAAACAGTAATGATCAAGAAGAAAATACATGAGAAGATAGAGTGTAAAACAAGCAAGAAGATGTAGAGTGCAAAATAAATAAGATGCAGAGAGTAAAATAAGAATATGCAGAGTAAGATAAGATGCAGAGTAAAATAAATAAGAATATGCAGAGAGTTAGATAAATAAAGAAGATTCAAAGAGTACAATAAAAAAATAATGCAGAAAGTAAAATGAATAAGTGATGTAGAAATGAAAACAGAAGGTAGACTACAAAATACGGCAGGTTATGCACTGCATAACCTGTCGTATTGAGTCTGCATAATATGCAGACTGCCATGGTCAACTGTTTAAACAGCCATTTAGAATTTCTTCAACATGGTCCCCTCCTAAAAAGTTTAATAAACAAGCAAATAAATAACCTCTTCTAGGATATATTAAGAAGCACTCAATGTACGTACCAAATTATACACTTTTATGACGTCCCTTTATGTTTTCTTTTGTGTCAACTGCTTTAGGCGGTCACTTCCTGTTTAAAACCTTTTTGGGCACCCCTTGTAGGATGCGTTCAGATCACCCAAGGGACATTTGTACCACATTTCATGCTTTTATGAGATTCTTTAGGTATCTTGCATCATCTTTCAACACTGTAGGCGGCCATTTTCAATTTAGTCAATAACTCACTTCCTGTTTCAGATTATTTTGGGCACCCCTTCTAGGATGTGTTAGGATGATCCAAGGGACATATGTGCCAAATTGTATGCTTTTTGGAGATTCTATAGGCTTTTTGAGTCAATCGCCAGCACTGTAGGCGGCCATTTTCAATTTAGTCAATAACTCACTTCCTGTTGAAGACTTTTTTGGGCACCCCTTCTAGGATGTCTTAGGATGACCCAAGGGACATGTGTGACACATTTTATACTTTTTGGAGATTCTTTAGTTGTCTTTTGAGTCAATCGACAACACTAGGCGGCCATTTTCAATTTGGTCAATAACTCACTTCCTGTTTCAGAATTTTTTGGGCACCCCTTCTAGGATGTCTTAGGATGACCCAAGGGACATGTGTGCCACATTTTATGATTTTTGGAGATTCTTTTGGTGTCTTTTGAGTCAACGGTCAACAGTTTAGGTGGCCATTTTGGATTTTGTCCATAACTCACTTCCTGTTTAAGATTTTTTTGAACACCCCTTCTAGGATGTTTTAGGATGACCCAAGGGACATCTGTATCAAATTTCATGCTTTTATCCGCCACGTAACGATTTTTCACTTAGTACCCCCTACTATGTTCAGTGCATCTATCTTCACACTTGGAAGGTGAAATGGTGTCTGACCTGCAGTGTCTGTCCTGGGACTTAACTGTGTAAATGAGACTAAGAGTGGATGCAGTTTAATCAGCCCCCCTCACCTTTTTTTACTTAAGTAAAAGTATCAATACTGCAGTGTAGAAATACTCTGTTACAAGTAAAAGTCCTGTTATGTATATGTACTTGAATAAAAGTTCAACAGTAATTGGCATCAAAATATGCTAGCACTGAAAAGTAAAAGTACATATTATGCAGAACGTCCCATTTCACAAGTTTGCACATGTCTAAAATGTATACACATCTTTTGAAAAAGCAGACCTACAAGCTCACAAGAGCCTGTAGATCGTCTATTTTCAAATAGGCGATGTATACATAGGGCTCACGTGGTTAATGTATGCTTTGTAATAATAATAGTAAGAGTAGAAGTATAAAGTATTGGAAATTTGAAATACTCCAATAAAGTAAAAGTACCTCAAAATTGTACTTAAGTGCAACTCTTGAGTAAATGTACTTAGTTACTTTACACCACTGCCTGATAGAACCTTCACCCTCTCTCTTCCTATCCTATCTTCCTCCACAGCTCTCTCTCTCTCTCTCTCTCTCTCTCTCTCTCTCTCTCTCTCCCCCTCTCTCCCCCTCTAATCTGTCCATTTCACTGTGCCTCCAGCCGTGCCGAACTGTTAAATCCCATAAACACAGTGTGCATCTGACTAATATACATTTTCTATTTTGGTTGATTGTGTAGCTTATGGCTGTCATCCATACCGTGATAAGTACATTAATTTAGCATTTTACATATGAGACACTTTTCTTTCCCCGGCCTAGAGCAACGTGCGTAAAGCATGCATCGAATAACACAAACCTCCCATAGTCATTACTAATTGGTTCATTATGATAAATTAAGCAGCAGGCAATGACATTAGAAGGGAGAATAAGAGAATCATATAGCTTAAAGTTATCTCCCTTCCCTCAACGGCAACTTCAGTACCCCTGAGCAAGGCACTTCCACCCCTAGACTGTGGAAGAAGATGTCAACGGGCATACAGTTTCCATAGAATGTAGAAATGGCTATGATCATTATGCACTGACAGTGGCATAGATGAGAAAACCCTGGAGGACATATCCTATTGTAAAAAAAAGAAAATAAAAAGAAAATGTGCTATTAGACAGAATATGCAAAATAAAACAATCACAGCCTTGTTAGATTCAAGAACAGAAATAAACAAACAATAGCCCTTGAAGTTCAGGGTGACGATTTAACACTGGTTGCTTGTTTCTTCCAGAACCTGGCAACTCGTGTTGCCAGAATCTGGAAACAAGCAACCAGTGTTAAATCGTTCGCCATTGACGGCAGCCTCGCAGATAGTTTCAACGCATGTTTGACTATCATGAGACTCTACTATGAATACTAGTAGTGAAAAAAACAACTTTGCGTCGGTTATAATAGACGAATTTCCCTTAGCCACGCGCTCCCATTATGACAACGGAGGGGGTTTAAAAAATGACGACAGGGGAATATATGAAAAAAAAGAACGCTACTTTTCACATCGGTAGGTGAGTAACGAGACATCAAAGATAACACTTAATTTGTCCGGAATTCTCCTTTAATGTTCATCGTATGTCAACAAACCACCACTTGATAAAACAAACATCGATCATTGCTTACTTGTACAAAAAACATTTGGGACAGGATGTCTCTCTTAATGGGACAATGCCATGTGTACTTTAGGTGAATCCACCCGCCTGGGGTATACTTGATGTCTGAACAAACATACCTTTCTTTTGAACAAAAGTACCGCCCACCCCCATAGTGGTTCCAGGAAGTGCTGAAGTTTGTTGTCAAGTTTGTTATCTGAGAGGCTTTTAAACACATCTTTATACACAGATCAAATGTCAGTTTCTTGCCAACAACGTTTATTACCAATCACACATTCCACATCGCAAGTCTGCAACTAGCAGTAAGTGGTAAACACACTTTCTTCAGGTAAGGTGTACTCTCCAGCTGACTATTGAACTATCGAAAGAAAGTTGTTGACTCTGCTTATGTAGGTTATAATGCTTTTCGCAGTTTTAAAATGCACATTGGGTCTACTATTTATATCCTGTTTGACACATCACCTCAATGTTTTGCAGCTCTGTAATTTGAAACCGCAGCAAATTGTTTTTGTTTTTGCAGATCATTTAGCTTTGTAGCTTGTCAGGTTGGATGCATAATTGCAGATTTACAATTAGAATATGATGTCCACACTTGGCTAGACATAGTTTATTCTTGGATGTGAGGGGGTTGATATAATTAGAACTCATTACTGTAAAGTTGTGTTGGTTCAGTCAAGTGTCCTTGATCAAACAAGACTGAAAACTCAATGGATGCCATGTTGACGTTCTGGCTAAGAGATGGCTCTCATTAAAAAACTGCAGCGTTCAAACTACAGTATATCTGGATGTAGACGGACACAGGCTACAGACATACTATAGCGCAATGTTCAAACTGAATCAATTTATAATGTAGGCAACACCCTAAATGGCATAAACTCTAGTCAACCAACAAGCAGCCAAGTAAATAAGAGTGCTGCCAGGAAAGTGCTTAAGTGCTACAAAGTGTAAGTAGGATATAGCAGTATGATATCAAACTTAGCATTTGTCCAAATAACATATTTAATCATCAACAACCGGGTCCATTTGGTTTAATTTTACGCTCTCAAGAGTACAATTATTGTTAAACACCTGCATTACTTAATTAAATATTGTTATTTTGATCAACATTTGCTTTTATCTCTCCTATGGTACCAACATCAATACAGCATGGAATTGTGGATAAAATGTTATCCGACGATAACAAAATATTAGGGGGGGGGGGGGGGGTGGGAGTGAGGCGAGGTGAGGTGAGGTGGAGTCTGAGTCTGCAGGCCTGACAGAATAGTCTAGGTCACCTGGAGGAGTACTGGCCAGGCTGTTGTAAGGATGGTTGTGGGGTAGAATGGATGCAGGGTGCTGAGGTACAGTAAGATACAGTACGGTAGAATGGATACAGGCACTTAGTAGCATGAATTCTATAAAGCCTCAGTGCACCAGGAACAAAATGATCGATTGAACCTCTCATGCATTTTAGTAGGAATAGTAAACCGATTGCCAGAGAGAGTCCTGTGTTGCATCAGAGCATTTAAGTGCAATGCCGCACCTACCTTCAACTGCCCAAAAGTCAGTCTCTCTCTCTCTCTCTCTCTCTCTCTCTCTCTCTCTCTCTCTCTCTCTCTCTCTCTCTCTCTCTGGTTGGAGGGGAGGTCTCTAATCCTAACCGAGGCCCTGCTGAGGGATTTGGCCTAAGGGTGTCTAGAGAGATGGATCGACAGAAGCAGGGAGAGAGAGTGAGAGAGATGTCTAGTCTATAGAGTCAATAGGAGTACTACAGCAACACATACACACACACTCACACTCGTACATGCACGCGTACACACAGCGGCACTCTCACAGATTCTGTTGTCCCGTAGAGCACACATGTGGTAGTGTACAATACATTCAATAAACACGGATTGCTTTCTGTGTCTGGAAACAACTCAGCATTTCAAAACCAATCTCTTAACCCTTAAACCCGATAGTTCCCCCGCGAATCTATACTAAGAGTCCTCCTTTTTTCAACTCATACACTAAATCTCATTTCACTAAAAAACAATGTGTCTGTGATCTGCTATTTTCTCAGAATGTTTTCCCCCACAATAGGGATGCTAGGGTTCATGTAGTCTCGTGTAGCCAGACGATCAGAGATCTCCACCTATACTGACACATTTGGGTAAATCTAAATTCAACGAATTGGATCAAACAATTTAGTGGTACAAAAAGTATACAAATAACAGCTTCACAGAACCAAAGACTGTAGGACGATCCCTCGTAATGGGATGGTATCGAAATGTGGTTTTCAAAACAATGCAAAGCAACGCAATGGAGGTTTGTTTGTTAGTGCTGGTTTTCTCTTCCGTTCAAGCCCATTCATTGAATTTAGATCTCTGATCATCTGGCTAGGCAAGACTACCAAAATACTAATCAAGACAATTAGATGATTCTATAGTAATACATATTGTAAATACATTCAATACACTCTTTCTTTATGTGTCTGGAAAACAACTCACCTTAAAAAAAAAAAAATGCACGCGTGCGTGCATGGAGGATGTGAGTTGCATTTAAAATGTTGTATTATGTTCCGTGGTAGCCTTATTATCTGCTATACCAAGAGGGAGTTTTAAGCTAAGCTTCACAGTGACCTGTGTGACCCCAGCTGCCAGGCTTCAAAGTTCATATTGAATTTATACTCTCTGTGCCTAGTGTGCAAAAGGTCAAAGGTCTCTCGTTGTTATAAAACAGCTTATTGTTCTGATTGGAGATGAAGTGAATGTAAAAGAGGAGGGCGGCAGAGAGCATCATATCTGCTAGAACAGGGGTTCCCAAACTCCAAATATTCATTTTATGTCTTCCTGAGAGCCAAATATACAAAAAATAAATAATGATTTAATCACTTAAGCCCTATTTAAAAATATTGAAAATAAACGATCTAGAAAAAAAATCTGGATTTTTTTTTTTTTAAGAAAATAGGAAAGGTTAAACTGGCACTTCACTTACACAAACGCATCCTGTTTGGGAAACACTGTGATAGAAGATAACATGGAGGAGAGAGGGGGGCGCGGGTTGGTGGAGTTGTCTGTCTGTCTATGGTTTTTGAAAGCATGCATATTATAGAATCCAATATGGAAAATGTTTTCCTCATCTCATTTTGACTACCAGTACTGTATGCGAGTCATTTCTATTCTGACAGTTAAACACCCGCAGATAAAACCCTGGGTTGGGGTTAGCTGAATAAATGATGTGCTCCTGTTTACATTTTCAGACCCCTGGCACTCTGTCTCCGGAGGCATCTTAGAAAACAAAGATTTGTATTGAGAATAGACGCTCTGTGATAGATTAGTTTAGTCTGGCACTTCAATTTGTGTTTGTATCTATATTGTTGCTCTGTGTGTGTGTGTGTGTGTGTGTGTGTGTGTGTGTGTGTGTGTGTGTGTGTGTGTGTGTGTGTGTGTGTGTGTGTGTGTGTGTGTGTGTGTGTGTGTGTGTGTGTGTGTGTGTGTGTGTGTGTGTGTGTGTGTGTGTGTGAGCGCAAGCATTCCTTCCTTCATAATATACCAAGGACACTCTGTCATTCTCCATTGTCTAGAATCTCCTCATCACAACTTGTGCTATTGCTGCTTGTTGCAGAGTCACATTCTAACAAACGTTGATGCAGCTATTCTACAGATATGCAAAACAACTTTTTTTTTTTCTTCATCTGCCCATTTAGAAGACCGGATCACAGAATCCATGGGCAACAATCTCGCTGTATAGCATTCAACCTGATGTCTCTTTGCACCCGTCAGTGCATTGGGTTTATTTTAATTGATTCAATTCCGTTTTCATCATAATTGTTTATGTTTTTCTGTGAAGTCATCTTTTTGAAATGAGCAAACTTGCCTACCGATGATGTCACTGGTAGGCGGGCTTCTGGAACTGTCCACAGCCCTCCTCTGAGACAGGGAGGGAGTAGACAAAAATGGTGCCATAATGAGCATTAGTGAGGACCAATCATAATGAAAATATCAGTGGTGGAAAAAGTACTCAAATGTTTTACTTAAATAGAAGTATCAATACTGCAATATATAAATACTCTGTTACAAGTAAAAGTATTGGAATAAAAATGTAGTTAAAGTACCAAAAGTTAAAGTAGATCTACAAGAAAATAGCAGATCTACAAGCTCACAATGCGTCGCATCGCGACGCATTGTGAGCTTGACGATCGGCTATTTTCAAATGGCCGAAAAGTATATAGGGCTGAAGTGGTTAATGTATGTTATGAAATAATAATCTAAATCTACTAAAGTAAAGTAACTAGTAACTAAAGTTTTCAAATCATTTTAGTAGACTAAAAGTACAATATAAGTAAATAATAAGTAAATTACAAAAAACTCAAAAATGTACTTAAGTACAGTAACTACTTGAGTACATGTACATGTTCCTTTCCACCACTGGAAGATATGTTGAAATTGGGTGAAGTGGTCCTTTAGCAAATGTATGGTTGCAGACAAGAAAAGGCATAATCTATAAGATGTGTCACAGACACAGACTCAGTGTTGATCTGAAATCCGATGAATCTCTTCAGAGTTTGGGAAACTATGCATAAAATAACTACATTTGAGGTTAAATGTAAACAGTAGGGGGTGGAAATTGCCATCCCCTGAGACTCCAAATGACACCCCTGCCTCCAAGTGCTGCCTGCACTGAAGGATTTCATCTTTCCAGCCTTTCTAGTAGCATCTGTTCTGTTGTACTGCAGTATCTGACACAATGATCTCTGTGGATGTGCAAGGCTGAAAATGATTTTATATTCACTCACATGCAGGTTGCTCCAGCCTGATGGTTTTATTGTGGTTCTCTTCAGTGGGACCAAACTGAAATATATTACGAAAATATATTATGAAATATTAACCACTTACTGTAAGCTCTATTTCAAACGTAGAGAGAATAGGCGATCTACAAGCTCACAACGCGTCACACTTAGTATTTACTTGGAGTCCACCACTGGTTCTATTGTACCTGATGGTTCTGTTGGGGTTCTATTATGTTTGATCGTTCTATTGTCTATTGGCTCTATTTTGCTTCAAAGCTGTACAGTCAGTAGGAGAAAATAGTTATTTGTCATTCAACAAGATTCAACCTACAGTATATACCCATAGTGAGAGCACACATGGTTGTGTGTACACAACTTTATTACATTTTTATTCAGTGTTTTTCCTTGTTTAGTTTACAGTTGATTTCATGTCTCTCTCTTTAGGTTTTCTCACCTTTTATGCAAATGACTAGTCACAGTGTTTCATTTGTGCTTAATTGTAAACCTGTATCTTTACGTGCAAAATAAACTAAAACTAACCCCACACACACACACACACACACACACACACACACACACACACACACACACACACACACACACACACACACACACACACACACACACACACACACACACACACACAGACACAGACACACACCCTGTACGCACTGATGATTGTCCCAGTGGTATGAATGAGCAATCAACATTCAAAGTAAGAGTCCTGCTGAGTCAGTCAGCTCTTAAGTGATGCATGGCATCTGTTTGCTTTTGTGTGTGCACTTGCATGTGTGTGTGTGTGTGCGTGCGCACGCCTGTGTGCGTATGCTGATACACAGTGACTTTGACTGAAGGGTGTGGATAAATAAGCTCCTATGAGAAATACTCTCAAACAGAATTTGGCTTGACTTGGAGGTTATCGTTATTTCCATGTGGTGACATCAGACCATGACTCATTCTGTGTAACCTTGTACAATATGGTTATTTCTAATGTGTTTTGTGTACTGCCGTGTTGAGATGATGGACTACATCTATGTAGGCGTGTAACCTTGTTATCCTCCCAGAGGACGCCGTGTCAGAAAAGCTCAGGAGCTTATGAAACATCAGGGACATCCCAACTATTTCAAAGAGAGACAGACTGATATATTGTCCATTATTTGACTTTTTTTTGTTAACATTGGTATTCAGCCGATGTGTCCCGGTTTTTAACCACTTTCAACCTGACAACCCCATTTTTGAAATGTAAAAAAAAATCTCTCTCTCTTCTCTTCTGGGATTCCTGGCACAAAACATTTTCAGATGGGGGTCCGCGGCCAAATCATAACATTTTGGGGGTCCGCGGCACAAAAAAGTTCGAGAACTACTGATTTAGAGGACATTTTTAGAACCGGCCTCTGGTCTTAATGGGTTAATTCTACTTTGTTCATTATGATCCATGTGTCCTGTGGGTCTAGTTGGCGGCAAGTCGATGTCCAGGAATCTTCTCCATCATTGAACAGTGTGTCCTGTGGGTCTTGTTGGTGGTGGCGGGTTAGCTGTCCAGTGAATCTGCTCCATTACTGTGCCCAGTCTGGTCCTGGCACCATACCGCTACTCACAGCATGGTCCGACCCAAAACAAATGTTTGTCATCAGGTGACAACATTGGAGGTCTCTGCAAGTCTTTCTGGTGTTGTGAACAGTTTGGGGAACCCAGACATGCAATATGGTTGCGTAAACCACGGAGATGTACAGGATTGACACATCACAGATGGGCCACTTCATCACTTCCACACACAGACACAAAGAAGGATGAGAGATGGAAAGCTGGACAGGATGCACACGCACACACGCGCGCTAGCGCACACTCACTCACACGCACACACACACACACACACACCACACTCACTCACTCACTCACTCACTCACTCACTCACTCACTCACTCACTCACTCTCACACACACACGTTTGTATTACTATACTTGTGAGGACATGCCTTTTAAAAAATGTTGGGGCATTTTAGCCGTAAGCCTAAAGCCCCAAAAAATAGCAGATCTACAAGCTCATGTCGCAGCGTGACACGTTGTGAGCTTGTAGATCTGCTATTCTTTTGGTGCATGACGCTGGCAAATAACAAGTATATAATAAGTATAAATCGTGTTTAACTCTAATTCCAACCTCAACATCTAACCTCTAAATGTCTAATCCTGACCCTCACCCCTTACCTGAATCTTTTCCTAATTGTAAACATATCTCTAAAGAGATTTTTCAACCATAAAACGACCATTTCTCTTGTGAGGATAAGGAAAACGGTCCTCACAACGTCTATTCCTCAAATTCTACAATACTTGTGAGAAGGTTTTTTGGTCCTCACAACTATAGTAATACAAACACACACACACGCACACACACACGCACACGCACACGCACACGCACACGCACACGCACACACGCACGCGCTCTTGATGAATTTGCACAAGAGACAGACAGACGTGGCGTGATGTGATGGGAGATAGAGAGCAAATGTGTTTAACCTCATTCTTCCCCTATCTCTCTTCCTCCCCATTTAACCCTCTAATTGGTATTCATGGTCTGTTTTGGTCTGCACATAATTGAGCCACTACATGCCACAGAATGAAGGGAGAGCGAGAGCAAGAGAGAGAGAGAGATCATTGGTAGACTAAAGCACGAGGAACAAGATAAATGTAAATATAATCATCTCATGTAAAATATGATTATTAAAAACGATGTATTATTAAAATAAGTGTTATTGCGAACCGCCTCCGCCCAAGTGCAGCTTACTATGAAACCGTGCTCGGGTTGTGTGTGTGTGTGTGTCTCCGTGTCTCTGTGTGCGTGCACTGCCTGTGTGCAGCCGCCAGAGTGTGCCAGAGTGCAGGAATGGAGACTATGCTCTGATTAAAATGCACAACAGCCTGCAAAACACACACACACACGATGTCAATGTTCTCTCCCCATCACGGTGAAATAACACGGATTACAAGTCCGTAAATACACAATATTTTTGAGCTGCGTTCGCTTCCAGCGTTCACGTGTCTTACTTGTATTAATATATTTGTGTTTTTTCTGTAGCAGCGGTCTCACCGTCTCTCCAGCGCTTTAGTAAAGATTTTTAGATCCCAATTTCTTCCAGTTAGGAAAAAAAACTCATACAGGATGCAGGATGAACAAGTGAAAAATAATACGAATTCGGAATTGGAATTATATAAAATTGAAGTTCATAAATTGGTTCTCTCTCCTGATTGGAGGAAATTGGTGACCCACCTGAAAATTTGATTTCTGTTTACTATTAAGATGGAGAGATGGGGAGACCCCAGTTGCTGATTCCATAGCAACAAGCTCAAGCTCAGCTTCTATAGCAACAAGCTCAAAACGCATCACTTTGCGCCGTGTTTCGAGCTTGTGGATCTGCCACATTTGATACTACTTTTGTGTGACGCTGTAGTATATGATCAAGTAGGGCATTCATTTACGAAAAAAATACATAATTGAATATGGAGATAAGAGGTTTCTGCCCGACAGAAACTATATACTGTATACTGCATACTTGCACTATGAGTTAGTGTTTGTGTTGAACACCAACACTAATACATATATATTGCCTTGCAATATGTATTATATTTTAGTGTTGTTCTGCTTCAGTGAACCATTCTTATCTGAGAGTCAGTCAACACACTGACATGCACAGAACGACCATTGGAAGCTGCTGAATGCAGCCTAGCAAAGATGTAATGTTTGTAATGTTGTTGTTGAACTCCTTAATTCCTGCTGACTATTTGGAATGATGGCAACTTATCGCAGTCGATTCGCAGAGTGATTGTATGGTGTGTTCAATAAGCCACCTATGGGGACTAATTACGTGGCGCTAAGATTAGATATAATCCCCTGCCTAATGATGTGAGTGTGCATGCGTGCATGTGTGTATGTGGGAGAGGGGTGGGGGGGGGGGTGTCATCCTGTCTTTAAATGTGTACCATATTATACATCCTCATGATGGACAGTCGGAAAGTTTTTAATTTGCTGCTTGGATTCACCTCCCTGCTCTCCCAAGGACTGTGTACCAGTGTCAGTAGTATACACACACACACACACACACACACACACACACACACACACACACACACACACACACACACACACACACACACACACACACACACACACACACACACGTGCGCGTGCACAGATGCATGCACACTGACTGTACACTTGCATGCCAATGTGCATGTGTACTAATGCACCTGAACATGCATGCAGGCTCACAACCCCACACTCGTATGGAGGTAAACGCGTACTGTATGTACACACACACACACACACACACACACACACACACACACACACACACACACACACACACACACACACACACACACACACACACACACACACACACACACACACACACACACACACAGGCACACACAGGCTTGGAGATTTCTCAGGAGAGGCTCTTTCTTAGAGGAAGCTAGACCCGAAGGGCGCCTACTCAGGGCCTTGCTCGGGGCCATGCGAGTGGGGAACGATGCAAGTCGAGAATACACAACACACCCCACCCGTTGTGCAATTCTGCTGTTATCTGATGTACTCGTTGTGCCTGTTGTCAGGCAGCACCACGTGCATTGCATTTTGCTTCGCACTGTCGCCTTCGTTTGCTGTGGCTTCCCTCACCCACGACCACAGCTCTCGCACTTTTCGGTTCCATTGCACACGCTGTCACTTGTCAGGTTGGAAAAGCCAAGAGAGTGATGGGCAATGCTGAGCATAAACCACTAGTCCCTGTCAGCAAGCTGAGACCTTTCAGCACCAAGCACAGCTCATCCCTTTTCCATTGGGAGCCATTTGTGAGTTCAGCACCACGGAGAGTACCCTAGTTGTTCAGTGAAGAGGAAGCATTGTTTTTCCAATGATATTTGGGGAAGAAGAGCTTTTCTACGTCTCAACACCGTCCATTATGTGCACTGTTTTACAACAAATGCACAACTTTTTTAATGACTTGAAAACCAGGCATGTGCACAGACAGCGAGGCCTTGAAGCTCAGAACGCACGCCTGAGTGAGCCGCTGGAGTGAGACGTGGTGGGCGGAATAGATTCACCTTTGCGAGTCTGAGCTTAAGTCTTCCTCAGCCATCCTGGGAAAAACTATATTGTGCAGGGGAAATGTTAAATACTAAATGTACTGCATTTATATAGCGCTTTTCTCCAAATCGCTTTACAATGTATTTCACATTCACCCATTCACACACCGATGGTGGAGGAAACAATGCAAGGCACCAACCTGCTCATCAGGAGCAGTTAGGGGTTGTGTGCGTGCGTGCGTGCGTGCGTGCGTGCGTGCGTGCGTGCGTGCATGCGCGCGTGCGCGTGCGTGCGCCGGCGTGTGCACGTGCAGGATGAGGAGGACTTCTACAGTGACTACCACTGTGCTGCTTAAGAAACACATATGCTCTGAATATAAAGTTTGCTGGTCATCATAGCTCAATATATTAAGGCTCAGTATCTTATATTATGCGCATCCATCAAACCATTAGAATCAAGAACACATTAAACTACACCCTAACCTAAGGACACATGAGGACTATTGATTCATTTTAGAGGACATTGTAGTAACTTTTATAGCCCTATTTTTTTCTCAGGAGTGCATGTTTTTCCAAGAGCACACAGGTCAGGATTAGTGGGATTTGAGCGTTGAATTAGGTGGAATGTGTTATTATAGGAATGGGAGATGTCAATCTAAGGAGGGGTGCCAGAGCAAGTTTTGTGGTGGAATCAGAAGAGTAGCCTGGAATCCAGCGTGTTTTTTTTTTTTTTTTTTTTTACCTCTCTTCTCCGTCTGGCAGTCTTCCCATGTGAAAGGGGCTTTCTACAGTGATTCGTTGAGCACTATCCAATCAGCAATGACATAACAAGTAAAACAAAAAAGAAGGAAAAAAATCTGAACGAGACCCTCCATCTGAATTCCAGGCTACCCGTCGAGAGAAAAACAGATTACATCAAGGTCCCATGAAGATATCAATGAGTTTACCGTCATTGTGGTTTTTCAGCACATAAATTGCTAATTAAACTGACCCAAAAATATTTATACTGAAGTATACGTATAATGCACACGCACACGAACACGCACACGCACACGCACACACACACACAGACACACACAC
>NC_137623.1:40550618-40620618 GCF_963280865.1 Gymnoscopelus braueri | reverse complement strand
TCTGCTAGATGAGATTTGGTGTAGACGGGGGAAAAAAGTCCAGGTACAGTTGTAACTCAGGTCTGTTTTACTAAGAGGGTTTAAGTGGTTAAACAAATAATCAACTAAATAGATTCAAGTGATTAACCACTCAAAAATAGCTAAAAATACATATCTATTTGCAAGTTGACAACGCGTCGTGATGGAACGTGTTCATGTTGTGAGCTTGCACATCTGCTATCTTCTGTATTTTGGCAAATTTTATTTTACTTTATTTGATTAACTGTTACACCCCATATAAAGCCTATTTTAAATCATTATAGGGGCTGTGTCCAACAAGGCCTTTTATCCTGAGCTATGTTTTGAATTGGTTTCAATTTGAGACATTTACATTATGCTACAAAACGGCAGCAGCGTGATGATGAGGCACAGAGCGTTTATACTGCTCTGACTCGTACACATTTGAGAGAGTTGGGAGAACTTTGGGTAGAACGCTGCACTCATCACTGTCATTTTAAACCCAACCGTCCCAATCACAGTAAAATGCAATGATATGTTGCTGGAAATGCTTCATATTTCACTATTGTCGGTTCAACAAAAACATTACATTTATGTTATTGTATTTGCTAATATTCATCGTGGAGTTGTGTTTTGTTAAAGGCATATTTAAAAATGGTTTTAAAATGATAATAAAAAAGGAACTGTTTTGGGCATGGAAGGTTTGTGCCCGACAGTGAGGAAATTGTGATCCAGTGTGAGCTCCAGGCAGCTCAAGCCAGCAGAAGAGCTCCTTGCCTGGGAGGCTCCCCAGCTGATGATTGAAATTCTTTATTAGGAATAACCCCTTGAGATGTATCTCGTTTTGGAGATCCCCAGATGAGCGTTTTTAAAAGAGCGCCTTACATTTTCAGCTCAGGAAAAAAAAATCAGTGGCCTATGATTGCCGTAATCGACTGACGTGTTAAATTCAGTGACTTAATCAGAATCCAATTGGCATGTATTTTTTTTTACAATACAATGCTGTGTATTGAGAAGGTGCAACAATAGGAGCACTTCACCCATTTTCAACCTTACCATCATATAATTGGTCCTAAACTACGTTTTTTTATAAGATGCCACAATTTCTGTACTTGCTATGTGTCTCATTGGTAGGCTATGGGACAGTTAAGGATCCTGCTTACCAATGACATCATCGATGGGGATTCCAAGCTTTCTGGAAAGTTAACATGCTGAAATAGAAACTATTGTTTTTGCATAAATATAGTAATAATAATATCGGGAAGGGATCCTTTAAAAAGAAAGAAGAGAACCTGAGCAGAAGAGGATAAGAGAAAAAAGTCAGACATAAAAAAGTAAAAACACAAGTGCTGTGAAAACTCAAGTCAGTTTATAGTTGAACTAACAAACAATTTCCCTGGGCTTTATAGGAATGATAAAGAAAAAACATATGGGACCATCTAATCAGATTGTTTACCAGGGCTGTATGAAGGAATGAAAGATCAACTCTTTTATCAGTTCTTTACACACTGGCCTGAAACATTGAATGAAAATGCTAGAGAGGAGGGTGAGGACACAGGTGCATGTTGATGCAGTTTGGCTTCATGCCAGGCAAAGGTACTACAGATGTGATTTTTAATCATCCGACCGGTGTGAGAGAAACTTCAGGGGGCAAACATGCCTTTGTGGACCTGGAAAATGCATTTGACAGGGTACCAAGAGAGCTGTAGAGGTGGGCCCTAAGGAAGTCTGGAGTGGAGTAGTATTAGTGGTGAAGGATGATTGCCATTGGCATGGATGTGAAGTTGAGGGAGGTGAGGGGTAGACTACCATGGGAATTGCTCCACGCAGAGGACCTGGTACTGATGGCTGACACCAAAGAACTTAAGAAGACACGAGTGGCCTGGAGGGCATGTCTGGAACGAACGCGATGAAGGTGAATGTCAAGAAATCAAAGATCATTAATGCCGGTGCCTGCTGAGGTGTACATCACAGACCAGAGCTTGGCCGTGTGGAGCCTGCTTAAAGCGAGTGCAAACTAGAGCTTTACCGATGCCATATTTTTGTGCCTGATGCCAATATATGCTTATACATTATTAGCTAAATTAAGATCTTTGCTTACAATACATTAATGTTTTAAAATGGTCCGTATAGGCTAATGCATGAGTGTCTGAGAGAGAGAGTCTGGCTAAGAGAGAACATGAGTGAGGGAGACTGGGTGAGAGGTAGATTGTATGAGAGAGACTGAGAGAGAGAGCAACGGTGGGTGTAAAGAGACCGTAAGTGAGAGAGGCATCTAACAGTGTCAGTCCTTTAACATTTGAGTAATTTGATCCTTCCATTTACATTCACTTATTTCTGCCGCTCTGTCCCTCATGCATTCACACACGCGGTCGTGTAGCTCCAACTGTATGCATATATCAGTGCCTTCAACCTCCAGGGACTTGATGTTTTGTGACATCACTGTAACACTGTGTGGTTTCAAACCCGCGGTACAAAGAAGAAACATCCCACTCTCTCTGCATCCATTCTCATTACTGGCTCCCAGTGTTGCCAGATTCTGTGAGAGAAACAAGCAACCAGGTCTAGGAAAACCAGCCCAAAAGAAGCGACTATGGGCCACATGAGCACTTTAACATATACATCAGCTATTTGAAACTAGCAGATCTACAAGCTCACAACGAGTCACGATGCGACGCGTTGTGAGCTTGTAGATCGGCTGTTTTCAAATAAAATCTTGCTGGGAAATTATAATACGGTAAGTAGATCTGGCAACCCTTCTACTTTTGTGTGTGTGTGTGTGTGTGTGTGTGTGTGTGTGTGTGTGTGTGTGAGAGACAGAGATAGATAGAGAAAGAGTGGCATCAATGATGACACTCACACTATGGGAAAGAAGTGAGCTTTCTGTCGCCTCACATTCTCCATGTCGACCTCACTCCACCAGCATGTAATGCACACGCAGTGCCGCTGTCACTGTCTGATCTATCTCGCCCCAATCTCATATCTAGAGCTTCCAGCAGCAGGACACTTATATGCTCCAGTGACTTTGATGAGGCAAAAAAAAAGAAGTGCATTTCATACAGATTTTTTACTCTGGTGTTGTGAGTCAACAGAAGCAATCACAGATCCTTCCCCTGCAGTCCCATTGTGTAACCGAGTGATGCTGACAGTAATTTGTAATAATTAATACTATGGCAGACACTATCGATCCAACCGGGCCCTCCAGCGAGAATAGAGCACACATTTTATCACACTTAGGGAACCAGCTCTCAGTGAATAGAACTCAAAAATTATTTATTTTCTCAAAAATGTGAGGTAGAGCAGTGGTTCTCAATCTGTGGGCTGGGGCCCACTGGTAGGCCGCAAGGGTTATTGCAAGTGGGCTCCCGGATAATTGACAAAACACTGAGATTACAATGATAATATAACATTGATAATAAGAATAATAGAATATAAAAGTCGAGGTATTTGTTCTTTAAAACCTTGAAAGATTTTTTTTTCTTTGCGATAGCCTACCAATAAATAGGAACTATACTATGTCTAAGCATACTATGTTCGTTCCATTGATCAAAACCGGAACACAATCGACTGTCGATAAAACAAACTTGCTCTGAAAATGAACGCGGCCCACCCATCTGACCACTTAACACGGCCGGGTTGAAGAACAGGGTAATTTCACTATTATTTCACTGGCCGATATGATGGGGCTCACCAGCACAACATTCTTTCAAGTGTGTGTGTGTGTGTGTGTGTGTGTGTGTGGGGGGGGGGGGGCTCATGTGGTTCATGTGGTTCAATCGTGGTCATGTGATCAAAGACGGATCTCTCCGAGTTTTGATATTCCATCCTGATTGGCTGAGATTGGCATCTAAAGTTTGCAGGAGTGGTTCGCTTTGAACAAAATGCCTCAAATCATGAACGCAGCGATTCCACTCACCCGTATAATGACTGAATTACGAAAATTGCTGGCCCACAATAACCTACAGACCTGTGCTCCTTTTTCTAGTTCTTTCTCTCTTCCTTGTTGTTCATTTCTGAAAGGGTCTGGGGTTGTGCTCTGAGCTAAAGTGTAATCAATATTTCTTGACTGTCTCACTTTATTCCTCTCGCTCCCTCACCTTTTCTCTCACCTATTCTCACAGCTCCTCTCTCTCCTCTCGTCATATCTACCTTTTTTCTTCTTCTTTCCTTTAATTGTTTTTCATCTCTTCATCATGTGTTTATTCTCTTCACCTCCCATATCTCCATATCTCTGATGTTCACATCAGAGAATAAACATACCCCGCATATCTCTTTCTCGCTCGCTCTCTCTCTCACTCTCTCTCGCTCTCTCTCCCTGTTTGTTACTCAGCAGATGAGGTCTGTCAGATATGAGTGACAGACAATAAATAATTGTCACTGGCAGAGTGACAAAATGACAAAGGGAATGGGATTGCCAGCACATTAGGACTAACTGTGTGTGTGTGTGTGTGTGTGTGTGTGTGTGTGTGTGTGTGTGTGTGTGTGTGTGTGTGTGTGTGTGCGCGCAATAAACATGAAGTGTTGAGCAAATGCTATTATCCAACATCGTTGAACAATGGTTCATGCTGATGCAGCAGCTCCTGGTTGGATAAGCTCAGGCAGCGATGAATGCCTCGGTGATGAATATATTGTTTGTCTGTACGTGTGTTTGTGTGTGTGTGTGTGTGTGTGTGAGGAGGGCACAGAGTTTGCATTGAAGCAGAAGAGACAGACATGTTCCTCTACAAGGTCAGGTTTTGTGCCGTTATTCAGTGGACCTCTGCCTTATTTATGAGTGGAGGGACACGTAAATACCTAGTGTTGAATGTTAAGAAGCTCAGAGCTTGGATGTAAACCCTCAAAGAAGACCTGGTCAGCTGTTGCATGCACATCGCTGTATTGATCTTAGAAATGCACACTTACTGTTGCCCACATATGCTGTGTGTGTGTGTGTGTGTGTGTGTGTGTGTGTGTGTGTGTGTGTGTGTGTGTGTGTGTGTGTGTGTGTGTGTGTGTGTGTGTGTGTGTGTGTGTGTGTGTGTGTGCGCGCGCGCGCGTGTGTCATATATTAGGGCTGTGAATCGTCTGCTATCTCACGATTCGATTCGATTCCGATTCTTGGGGTCACGATTCCGATTTTTATCGATTCTTTTCAAAAGCGTTTCTTTTTTTCAATTCAAAAGCTTTTTTTTCCGATTCAAACGATTCTCGATTCAAAACGATTCTCGATTCAAAACGATTATTGATTCATTTATGTAGCTTTTATAATTGTAAAGGTTTTATCAACTGATAATAATGTAAACACAAAGGTAAATCCAAGATCCTCAAAAAACGTTTTTTGTTTTGTTTTTTTAATCGATTTTTTTTTAAATGAGAATCGATTCTGAATCGTCCAACAGTAGAATCGCGATTCGTATTCGAATCGATTTTTTCCAACACCCCTAACATATATGCATCTGTTTCAGCCAGTGTGTGTGTGTGTATACTTTATATATTATTCAGTGAATCTCTTAGTAACTCCAACTTTGTTCTTGGGAAGTAATGTTGATCTTATTGAAATTTATAAAGATTGCTATTCGCCCATGTATGAGCATTTGCACGATAGACGCAGTAGACTCCTCAGTGTCCTCACAGCCCCCCACCAAGTGCGTATCAGGGAGCAAGCCATATGCAGGGTAAATTCAGAAAAGGCGGTCACAACAGGCTATAACATTGCAACGTCATGTTTGTCCTGAATGATCACCACATGCCACACTACTTTTCACTGTCTACTCCGGTTGCACTGTAATAATGTAACGACAGTCCTTTTATATCCGTTCTCCACATTGCTCAGTGTCTTTCCATACGCGTGCACAACCCCAAAACATAATTAGCATATAGTTAGCACATTCCCCGGACAGAATGATGGAGGTAGGTAGGACTGGCCACCTGGTGGCAGTGGCGTCAGTTCAGTAAAAGCTAGGGTATGGCAGGGTTAACTATCTGGGGCGCGCGGCCGATTTTTTTTTGGGGGGCCCCTTTTTTGGGGGGCCTCTTTTCGGCCGCACGGCTTGGGGGTCAGCCCTGCTAAAACACTCCCAAAATGCATAGAAAACTATACATTATACCTATAACACAATGGTCTTACACCTGCATCACAGGCTACTACATCACACTTACTGTAACATGGTTGTAACAAGTTCTATTCAGACCATAATCACAAGGAAATTAAATGCAATGCTTCAGCCATACATCAGATATGTATTGTGTGACAACATGAGCCTTTTCAAATGCATGCAGTCTCAACCCCTCTATTTCCACATACCATGCCAACAATGCAAGAGAATGAGACAAATATACAATAGCGTTAGAAATGTTAAATAACAACATAGGGAATACTGTTTCAAATTCACTGTTCACAAGTAAATAAAACAGCCTGTCTGCTATTGAAAAAACGCGCCTCTGCTGCTTGTTAATTAACAATAATGCATTGCACCTGTGTTGAACCTGGGATTCCCAGGCTGGGCCTGGGAATATACCATTTGATAAGATAGGGGAGATACAAGCAGTTGTGAAGAATGAAATACCCTGTGAAAGCAATCATTTTGCATTGGTAGTTATTTTACTGAAATTTAATAACAGAATAATCAACGCAGATAGACAGAGACATTCATGGATTTATTTTTATAAAAAAAAAAATATATATATATATATATATATATATATATATATATATATATATATATATATATATATATATATATATATATATATATATATATATTCCTGGAGCCAGGGTATGGCAGCTGCAATACCCTGCCATACCCAATTGACCCAACATACCCTACATCTAACACACAATGGCTGATGCATGCATATGTTTATGGCTTATACTGTGTTATATTGTGTGGTGCTCTGCCATGTCCGTCCATTTAACTTCAGCTTGTCTGTCTGTCAATTTACAATTTAGGCATTTAGCAGAATGCGCTCATCTAGAGCAATTTACAAGTGTGACATCAGAATAAGCAGAATACAACAAGGTAAATAGTAGGCTACATAGAGTGCAGAGTGAACAATGTAGTGTCTCAAAGAAACTACAATTCCAGGTAAATAATGAACCTAGCATCTGTCTAAACAGATGCTAGAAACAAACCCGGTAACAAAAAACAGCATATGACACAGTCATATTATACCAGGTTGCTTATTCTCTCACTAAACATGGCAACGTTTTTAGATCCCATATGGTTGCTTATTTCTCTCACTAAACATGGCAACGTTTTTAGATCCCATATTCTGAGAGGACATTGAGCAACAGCGCCACTTACCATAGAGTTAAATACAGTGGCCGAACCAAACCCCCAGAGTTGCTGAGAAACATTGAAGCCGCCACCCCAGTGGCCAAAGCTGGAACTGCAGACGGGGAGAAATACATGCACGAGCAAAACAGAGAGATATTTATACATATAAATATAAATATGTAAACATATTATACATAAATACATATGCATTTACATATAAATATGCATCTCGAGTGTATTTGATAAATATCTTGCGTTTATACCTTGACACACAGGCTGCCGTAGGATGCAAAAAGGACACTAGTGCGCATGCTCATAACTCTATGGTGTCCCCAGAAACGTCTCAATAATTCTACTTCTGACAGGCTTCCGGGTGCTTCAAAACGCCAGTGAGCACTTTCATTGAAATGATAGCTGGGGGCGGGGCAATCCGCCCTCTAGTTATATTATACCTCTATGGGCCGAACACAGTATTGTGGGTCGTCTTTAGATCCCATATTCTGAGAGGACATTGAGCCCTCATTGGCTAAAGGACAAGCCAATGAGGAACAAGTGCTGCAAAAGTTACGACTAGCGAGTGAAGATATAGACCAGGTTCCAACCTGGTAAAAACATAAGTACTCTACAAGTGACGAAGACACTGTGTATCTACATACAGTAGTATAGCATCTATCCAGTGGTGGGTTCTACCGTCAGATGCTGTGTACGCCGTATACCTTGAGATTTTTTTTCGTCGCCACCGTACACCTTCAAAAACTGTTCAAAACAGCGTTTTTTACATTTAATTCATTATAGACGCGCGCATGCCGTGCGTGTGGGAGGCAGGGAATAAACATAGTATACCTTCATAAAAAAACTAGAACACAACACTGCATCTATCCAACAAAGGTGACAAGAAGGTATATAGGGCACTAGGTGGAGTCTGAAGAGGCGAGTCTTCAGACGGTGAAAAATTGGGATTGAGCCCAGTTCTGACTGCAATGGGGTTATCCCACTGTTTGAGAGCACGGCTGTTCGTCTCTTTGTGTCTCTGTCTGGATGTCTGTCTGGATGATGTGTTGTCAGTGAGGCTGAATTTATAAATCTCTGGAGAAACAGACACATCGTGTGTGTGTGTGTGTGTGTGTGTTTGTGTGTGTGTGCGCACCTCTGGGGAAACGGACACATCCATTGTGTTCGTGTCTGTGTGCTTGCGTGTTTCCTGCTGTTATCTAAGGCTATGTTCAGACTGGCAGCCCAATTCCAATTTTTTGCATATCCAGATTTTATTCTCATTGTTTTATCACGTCTAAACAGCAAGAAAACACATATAAACAGATTTTACTCATCGCATTTGAACCACATTCATACAGTATGTTGGTTGAAATGCGATTCCAATCGATTTCTAAAGTGTCTCAGTTTGGATGTTTTGGCAACTCAAATCAAACTGTTCTTTTACGTCACTCACAATGTGACACATTACGATGATGCCAGAGTGCAGGAACGAGAAGGATATTTATTTAACCCATTTATACCTGAGGCCGATTCTAAAAACGCCATCTAAATCCTGACCTATAGGTTTTCTGAAAAACTAAAAATTTATGTTGCCATATACTGTATGTTACGGGTCCCAAGCTAGGCCGGGTACCACATTAACAAGATTGGTTTTTGGTTCAATGCCTCACTGGTGTCAGTCTCTGAAAAACAGTATAAACAGGCACAGGAATGAAGACATGAACCGTTCACTTGCGTTCCTAATTTTCCTCTCAATTTATTCACAATAATACAACAACATATCACAATAAATCCACATTTCCCCATTCTGCAATAATGTCTCTTTTTTGTATCAAAGTCCATAGCACCTTCAAGGTGAGCATGTGTGTGTACAGTTCTTCTCTTCCAGGTAAGTATATGTGTGTGTGTGTGTGTGTGTGTGTGTGTGTGTGTGTGTGTGTGTGTGTGTGTGTGTGTGTGTGTGTGTGTGTGTGTGTGTGTGTGTGTGTGTGTGTGTGTGTGTGTGTGTGTGTGTGTGTGTGTGTGTGTGTTCCAGGTAGGTATAGCATGTATGTGTGTGGGTGAATATGTGTACAGTCTTTTACAGGTGAGTATGGAATATCTGTAGTGTGTATGAGCTATTGTCCCTCAAAATACATTGCTATAATTCCACTTTAACAATTACAATATAACCATTTGGCTTCAATATTCCCATTAAACCTCATGTCATCACATTACAATGAAATACATTCAAAGGCCATATTTCAGTATTTGTACTGGTCCCATTTAGCTACCATCATATAGTGCCATTAGTTCAACATCATGTTGCATCTGATATAAAATCAAGGATCAGTATCTATTCAACATAAAGCCACATTCTTTAGCTTAAAGCGATTTCAAGTAGTTGACTGTCTTTTCAAAAGATCTGACACATCATCACATTGAGGGAATATTAACTTGAGTGGAGCATATTCAAAATACACTCAAACACAATAAATGCACTTTTGCAATAAAGCCATTAATGAATAATAAAGATAGCCTAAGCACCCAAATACTTCGAAAATATTAAAGAGTGTAACAATATACCATAAATGCAAATATCTGTTCATCACCTCAGCTCCAGGTAATGAAATAAACCAAAGTTAGCTGTAGATAATTCTTACAAAACCCTTCACCAATAATGTATCTGTCAAGTGTTCAGGTAACCAGGTTTGGAAATGTTGTGGAAAAGTACATTCATGTGTTCAGTACACAACAAGGCAAACGCCATCTTCAAAGGAATTACACGAGGGAGACGCCATTATGCAATCAATCAGCACGTCAATTTGCGGACTTTTTACCGTCTTTTAAACTCTACATTAAACACTCAAATCAGTCATTAAAACCCATCACAGTCTCTTCACATAAACACTAAACCTTAGGAGTTAAGTTAATATGGTTTCCACGGTGTACTGACCTGAAAAACAGTATAAACAGGCACAGGAATGAAGACATGAACCGTTCACTTGCGTTCCTAATTTTCCTCTGAAGGAAAGGGGTGAGGCACCCAGACCTTAAAGGGGATCCTCAGGCAACACCTGCTGCACACACAAAGGTTCCGCTTCTCATCCCAAGTGACCTACAGTGAATTACTACTGATATTATTTTGGTTGGTGACCATAGGAATAATAAAAATAATACAAGTACTGGACAATACTAAATAATAAAGTGCATACACCTTTTCAAAAAAATAAAAGTTACTTCACAAGTTGCTTCACCATTGTGAGGGTATCACATGTACATAGCAACAAGAACCCCAAAAGGGGTTCCCGTCTTGAAAGGTATAGTTACAAATAGGGGTTCCCGCCCTAAATGGGTTAAGCGGTCAAAGACGTCAGTGGTAACATTAGCCGAATGGCGTTATGGAGGAACTGGAGAAATTGATAAATGTCTGCCATGATTGCAGCATGGGACATATCTGTTTCCGTGACTACAGAGAGATATGGACAGTGGTGGAAGGAGTACTTACATTTTGCACTTTAGTAAAAGTAGCAATACCACAATGTAGAAATACTTGCTACAAGACAAAGTACTAGTATTACATTTATTTGAGTGAAAGTACAAAAGTATTGGCATCAAAATATACTTAAGTCCTAAAGTACTCATTATGCACAATGTCCCATTTCACAAGTTATCATATAAATTCCTTTGAAAATAGAAGATCTACAGGCTCACAACGCGTCGCAAAGTGACGCTTTGTGAGCTTGTAGATCGGCTTTTTTCAAATAGCCAAAGTATATGTCTGAAGTGGTTAATGTAGTTAAAAAATAATAATAATCGAACTCTACAAAGTAACTAGTAACTAAGGTGTTCAGATAATTGTAGTGGAGTAAAAGTACAATATTTTCCTCTGAGATGTAGTGGAGTAGAAGTAAAAGTATTGAAAATGGGAAATACTCCAGTAAAGTAAAAAATACCTCAAAATTGTACAGTACTTGAGTACATGTACTTAGTTACTTTACTTTCCACCTCTGGACTGAATACTTGGGAACTGAATTTCGATACCCAACACTAACAGACACATATGGACTTGGGGACAGACATATAGATGGGGTTGGGGACAGACATATAGATGGGGTTGGGGACAGACATACAGTATAGATGGGGTTTGGGACAGACATATAGATGGGGTTGGGGACAGACATATAGATGGGGTTGGGGGCAGACATATAGATGAGGTTTGGGACAGACATATAGATGGACTTGGGGACAGACATACTGTATAGATGGACTTGGGGACAGACGGGGTACATGTGTTCAGACAGAGAGAGAAGAGCTGTCAGGGTGTCAGCGATACTTGACTGGTTGATGGAAGAGCTGACACAGCGCTGGGAATAAGAGACCAGCACTCTGCTTATTCATCTATCCTCTCTCTCTCTCTCTCTCTCTCTCTCTCTCTCTCTCTCTCTCTCTCTCTCTCGGTCCATCTATCCATATTATCCATCTATGCCTTCTCTGTCATGCACTGTTTCACTTGCCAAGGGCAGAGAGAGAGAGAGAGAGAGAGAGAGAGAGAGAGAGAGAGAGAGAGAGAGAGAGAGAGAGAGAGAGAGAGAGAGAGAGAGAGAGAGAGAGAGAGAGAGAGAGAGAGAGAGAGAGAGGAGAGAGAGAGAGAGAGAGAGAGAGAGAGAGAGAGAAGAGAGAGAGAGAGAGAGAGAGAGAGAGAGCACAGGTTTCAAATGCTGACATCATTTCAGTCAAGCCTGCTGCTCTCAGCTCTCTCAACTGTAAACGTGTTACCGTTGTTAGATCGTATATTTCTCATTCATCCACTTTGGATTGACTGTAGACACTACTGGGGATAAACTGTAGTGTTCATGTACACTTTGACTACTTTTGTCTTTGTTCCACCACCTCCATCCACTGCAGATGTGCTAGCTATATGGTATTAATATACTATATGCCAATCAGATTGGTTAAACTAGTTCCCGATTTCAACTTTAACATCCGACTGGACATGTTCAAAGCTCATAAAGTAGTGGTACTGTATGAAAGACACATGAAGAATGAAGCAGTCAGGTTGAATTGGTTTTCTAGTGTAAAGCTTCATTCATATTCGGGCGGCAGTGGCTCAGGGGTAGAGTGGCCGGATGGCAACCGCTAGATTCCCAGTTCGATCCGGGCTCCCCCAGAGTTATAGTGTTGAAGTGTCCTTGAGCAAGACGCTGAACCCCTAATTGCTCCCGATGAGCAGGTTGGTGCCTTGCATGGTTTCCTCCGCCATCGGTGTATGAATGTGTGTGAATGTGTGAATGTAATGCACAATCTATGTAAAGCGCTTTGGATAAAAGTGCTATATAAATGCACCATTTACCATTTATATTCATTCACTACAATTAACTCCATTCACTACAATTAACTCCATTCACTACAATTAACTCCAAGTACAAATAACTCCATGAATTCATCTCTCCGATTGTCAAGCAAGGGAATGTATGTGCGTGTGTGTGTGTGTGTGTGTGTGTGTGTGTGTGTGTGTGTGTGTGTGTGTGTGTGTGTGTGTGTGTGTGTGTGTGTGTGTGTGTGTGTTTGTACATGTCATCATGTGTGTTTTGGGGATCATCATCGAAATTTGAGAGGCGAAGCAGATGGCATGGGAAGTTGTGTGGCTAATTAACCAATCCATGAACTTCATGGTTTTGTGTGTGTGTGTGTGTGTGTGTGTGTGTGTGTGTGTGTGTGTGTGCTCGCACGTGCGTGTGTGTGTGTGAGACTAATTAGATGGGTGGTGCTTTGTGTGTTTTGTTAATCAGATACTTGACTTTGAGGAAGCTGCTAGTGCATCTTGATGTGCGCACTTCAAACACACGCACGCACACACGCAAACACAGATTGAAACGGTCCTCTAGAAGGGTACCAGTTGTTATGTGTCAGTTTTCAAGATGTGTGCGTGCGTCCGTGTGTCCGTGCGGCCGTCCGTGTGTGTGTGTGTGTGTGTGTGTGTGTGTGTGTGTGCATGCGTGCGGCACTGGCTGATAACCAGGAAGTATTGCAGCAAAGCAGCTGTTAATATGCACATCCTCTTGACAACACATTACCACAAGGCCGCTCTGCTCCAAGATGAGTGTGACATCAATCAAAGTTAAATCCATCTCCATGTTTCACAGATATCTCCTTATCATTTATAAATAAGACAAATATCCTGGTAAATACTCGCGTAAATAATCACACAATATGGAGGCACTTAAAATCCTGGCGGGATTTGTTTTTGCACAGAACTTAATTGGATACCATGGCATTGTGAATTCTCTTTGGTAAATAGCTGTCCCTTTGTGGCAGCAAAAATAGTCCTTCAGATTCCTTTACAATGTTTGCATGAACTGTTTACATTTCCTAAATTAATTTCACATAATTAACAGGCTTAATGGATTTTAGTGAAACTCAAGACAATTTAGTATTTTCTACGTTTTCTTGTTTTGTGTAGGACACAGAGCAAACCTCTGTTTACAGTTAATTAGGTTACCCGATTTGTTTTGACCTGACTCTTTGGCCTCAACAAATGGAAGACATGAACGTTGAGGTCTAGACAAAGGATATTGTATTAATCATGCTGTAGTAAACGAAATTAGAGTGAATTAAATAATGAACTAAATGTTAACAACAATTGTAGCACACAGCTGCTACTGGGGGTGTGGATCAACAGATGGGCCAGGCAGTTTAAGTTTGCTTTTGTATATATTTAAGTGTTGGCATCATATTATACCTATAAGGTAAAGTAAAAGTACTAAAAGTTTTCAACATTTGTCACTCGTTTGTGAAAGATCTACAAGCTCACACGTGTCACCTCACACACACCCAATAGCTGAAGTATAAATTGGGACCTGAGTGGTTAATGTATGTTTTGTAATCCTCCTATAATTTGACAAACCTCTGTGAGCGAGGATGGTGAGCCCAAAATTGTTCTGCCCGGTTGTCCTCAGTGGCTGGAGCAATTGATCTGAAATTGCACACAGCCATTGGGCAACGGGACACGCGCGCGCGGGGGCTAGGGGGTCGATGGTCCGCAAATATTTGCCTGCGCACGGTCAGCTGTTTATTAGCGTTTTTGTGTTCGCTGGCTCCCGGGTTGCCAGATCATGTGCGCATATTCCCCCAAGGGTATGGACTAGTAACTATATAACTAGCTAGTCTAGTAAAGCTAGCAAATCGTTGTAGAGTAAAAATAACTAATTTGCCTCTGAGAGCCTCCAGCTCCGTCTCTCTCTCTCTCTCTCTCTCTCTGTGTGTGTGTGTGTGTGTGTGTGTGTGTGTGTGTGTGTGTGTGTGTGTGTGTGTGTGTGTGTGTGTGTGTGTGTGTGTGTGTGTGTGTGTGTGTGTGTGTGTGTGTGTGTGTGTGTGTGTGTGTGTGTGTGTGTGTGTGTGTGTGTATGGGGCTCCGTTAGTGCCACGAGGGGCGCATGACGCCTCCTGTGACCACATGATTTTTTCTTACGTGTGTGTGTGTGTGTGTACACGTTCGTTCTGCGCGTGCACTGCACAAAAGCACGCGTTACGCGCTGCAACGCGTCGTGTACATTTACGCGTAGGCTACATGCGCTACAACCTGTCACGTACATTCACACGTAGTCTATTTCCATGCGCTGCAACTTGTCACGTACATTCACACGTAGTCTACTTCCATGCGCTGCAACTTGTCACGTACATTCACACGTAGTAATAATAATAAAAAATAAAATAATAATAATAATAATAAGGATAATAATAATAATAAATAATTAATAATAATAATAATAATAATAATAATAATAGTAGTAATAATAATAATAATAATAATAATAATAACAATAATAATCCTTTATTAAATAATGATACTGCCCAAGATATTGCCTTACTAATGTAATAACGCAATAAGGGTAATAGTGTAATAGTGCAATAAGTGTAATAGGTGTAATAGTGTAATAGGTGTACTAATGTAATAGTGTAACAACGCAATAAGGGTAGTAGTGTAATAGGTGGAATAGTGTAATATTGCATTAAGTTTAATATGTAATAGGTGTAATAGTGTAATAGGTGTAATAGTGCAACGTGTGTAATAGTGTAATAGATGTAATAACGCAATGAGGGTAATACTCTAATAGTTGAACAGGTGTAATAGTACAATAAGTTAATAAGTGTAAAAGTGTGATAGTGTTATAAGTGGTCACATTCACCCAATTCCGCCCACATCCACCCAAACTCCAACTACTTCACTACACTATAACACCTATTGCACTATTACCCTATTGCGTCATTACACTATTACACCTATTACACTTTTTACACTTTCTACACTATTATACCTATTATACTATCAAACATATTGCACTATTACACTATTAAACCTATTACACTGTTACCATTATTATGTTATTACACTATTACACTATTAAACTTGTTGCATTATTACACCATTACAATTATTACACTATTACACGTATTACAACATTACCCTTATTCCGTTAATATATCATATAGCAGTCACTGGGTACCGGCCACTGGGTGCCAGGCAACGGCCCCGGTCGACCCGCCAACAGCCTTTTGGTGAAGAACCTGGGCTCGGTCCACCTCTATATTTTCATGGTATGCAGAGACTGACTCACGCATAGGAAATACATTGCCTTTTTCTCCAAGTCCTCAAACCAGCCAGGATTCGAGTTGCGAATGAGAGGAAAGTGTCTTCCTCCTCCTGCCACTGCCCCAGTTTAGGAGACACCTTCAGGCATGGGAAGACGTAGTCTATATCCTCCTCCCACAGGCCCTCTGTTGACCAGTTCTCCTCCAAGAAGGTGTTCAGGTGTGGAGGAAGACTCATTGACTTCCTTAACGATCTGCTTTAGCAGCCAAGGCCAAATGTGGACCCGCTGTTGTAGGGTCTCAAACGGCACCAGCAAGTGTCCCAGCTTAGTACAACCGGGTTCCCTGAGAAATTTTCTTATGCACACCGAGGACAGAGTTCCGACCCAACGCAAGCCACAGCCACATACCAGTTGTGGCATCAGTGTCTCTAGCAACTTTTAGGAGTCTCCAAGCCTCCAGAATGGACTCATAGAATGGTGACAGCCCTGGCAGATATGCATTGTCCCTCCTTAGTAGCAGCAGCTGCTTGCCGTAGCTTGACGGAAGCTCCTTGTCTACGAAAGTTTTCTCCTCTGGATTGAGTTGAGGGAGCCCTTCCAGCAGATCGGCAGCATAGTCTGGCTCACACTGCTCTGCTCCAAAGAGATCAGAATAAAAGGAGACCACCTGACCCTGCATCTCCTTTGGGTCCATGGTCCCCCTGCCATCCGGAAGCATAAGAGAAGTCATCTTTCTGCTCCTGCATGGCAACTTCTCAGGTTGAAGAAAGAGCTGGGAGCGTTCATGTCATTGATGTTGAGGAAATGGTATCTAACCAGGGTTCCCTTCACCCTCTCCTGCATGAAGGCCTTTAGCTCCAGTCTCCTCACCTGCAACAGCACATCAGCAGCAGAGTGCTTGTCACATGCTCCAGGTTTTTATACTGTTTCATGCTGTGCTGCTGCCTAAATGCTGGCAGTGGAGTGTGTTGTGTATACTGCTGACAAAACACCAGGATCTGAGCCTTGCCAACCTCCCACCACTGCCTAAAAGAGTTGAAATGACCTCATTGCTCTGCCACACTATCCAAAACTGATTGAAACTATGGCAGAAAGTACAGTAATAACTTCATTGGTGAGAGTCAGTGTAATGTTTTTTTATTTTACAGGAATACACAGCAATTAAATTCTGGAATCGCATCTGCTCATAGGAATATGGAGAAATATAACACAACTGCTCTGGGATTTGATCTATAGGTCCAACATGAATCCAAGGATTTTAGTCAGCTAATTAAAGATGCTATTTCTCAGGGTGTCAAAAATCACAAAGGTTGATCAAACAAGTTGAAAATAATTTATTCACCAAATCAAATTTCACACAGGGAACTTTCTGACCGAAATGGAAATATAAATTAAGCAGATTCGTTTGAAAACAGTATCGGTGTAACAATTGAACATCATTCTACCATCCGGATTCCAACTAGAGGTGTCGGTTTCATGGTCCATCTCCTGTCATGGTGAGCTAAGCAATCGCAAGAACTATTGGTTTTGTCCGTATTTCAACAATCAAATCATTGACACTTAATAGAAGGGCGAAAGCAAAACCACTTCTGCAGCCATTTAATTCTTCGCAAAGAGAAAGAGAATGCCCCTCCCCTCTTTGGGGACATTCTGCGATGATATGACATTGCATTTACACAGTTATCCAGATCTAACATATACTGTCTTGGATTACCGGTAGGCTATAAGAGAGACCAGTTATGTTGCAGCACTTGAATATAAGAATAGCCATCAGGTGGCCATACACTACGAGATAATCGGGCTAAAAAACAACCCTCACGAGTATCGGGGGGGCGTGTCTACCCCAGCCTAGATCGGGGGCGAAACTCAGGCATATCATCGTCTAGTGTGAGGGTTCAAACAAAGATCCAATCTGAACCCTCCCGAGTTGCTCACAAGACCATCGGTGCCACTCCGATCACGTTCAAAATAGTTTGATATTTCGAGTGAAAACCCCTCCCCTCGGGTGAACCCCCCCTCTCCCCTTTTTTGACATCGTCAAAATCATTTTCAAAAATGTTTGATATTTATCTGGATCGCTACTGTATGGAACACCTGGCGCGGGTCGGACCGAGAGAACCCCGCAATGCCACACACACACACACACACACACACACGCACACACACACACACACACACACACACACAAACACACACGTTGTTTATGTAGGATGGACAATCATGTGCAGCTGCGGTGGATCCATGTTTTATATTAAAATACATTATTTTGATAATGATTTTATGATTTTCATTTTAAAATATGGACTGACAGTCCTATAGCTATAATGTCCATAGAGAATATGTCCCCACCTGAAAGGTGCTTATTACACTTTATAACTTGCCTGGTACCATGCATGCTTCATCTTGCCGTCTAAAATTATATTCCTTGGCTTGCAAACAGCCAAAACGTGTGTAGCCGATGAAACACAACAGCTTTGCATTGATGACACCAGGTTTAAGAAACTCATGAGCACACTGGCCAATACAAACTAATAGGCGAGTGCGCTCTGGTGCGCAATTTCCGAACGCACTGCTGCTGTCCAATGTGTCCAAATTCATCTTTAAATGCCCTGTTTTCAGCACTGTCACATATCTTTTACACATATCTTTTATACTCTTTATACCAGGAGTCTTCAACGTTTTCAGGCCAAGGACCCCCTAGCTGAGAGAGAGACGAAGCAGGGACCCCCTCTATATTGTATAAAATTGTGTTTCAGATTAAACTAAAATTAAAGTTTACTTGGTCTGCTCTTTTTTCCCCTCTACACCTATATATCTCTTATAGCCGATCTACACAACGCCTCGCAGCGCAAGGCGTTGTGAGCTTGTAGATCTGCTATTTTTGGCTAAAGTTCTCCTCAGAAAAGGGATGCCAGGGTTCAAGTGGTTAAGGTAAAAAAAAAAGAAAAAGATAACACACAAAGATTTGGCCCCCCCTGTAGTAACTCTGAGGACCCCCTAGGGGTCCCGGACCCCCTGTTGAAGACCCCTGCTTTATACTTTTGGATAGTGTCATTTCTCTTGTTAACTAGCAGATTAATGTTTAGCGATCTCAAGCAGTCTGTCTCTCTCAAGTAGCAGCTGCAATCCATCCAGTAACGACCAATTTATGCTTCGACGTACAACGGTCAGTGCATGGTGGGAAAAGTACTCAGATATTTTACCTAAGTAAAAGTCTGGAATTCAAAATTGAGTAAAAGCACAAAAGTATTAGTATCCAAATGTACTTAAAGTACCAAAAGTAAAATATATATATGGTATATATATACCATATATATATAGTATAATATTTGAAAATAGCAGATCTACAAGCTCACAATGTGTTGCAATGCGATGCATTAGATCGGCTATTTTCAAATAGCCTATGTAGGCCTATAAAATAGGGCTAAAGTGGTTTTATAATATAATAATTGATAATAGCAAAGTAACTAGTAACTAAAGTTTTCAAATGATTGTAGTGGAGTGTCCCTCCTCCGGTTATTGTACCTCTGGTACAATATTTGCCGTTGGGGTGTAGAAGTAATACAATAGTAGGCCTACTGAAAATTGGCAATACTCCAGTAAAGTAAAAATACCTAAAAATTGTACTTAAAGGGGAAATCCACCCATTTTCAATATTTAACTATGTCATTAATATAGCATAAAGGAGTTGTGTGGAAATAAGAAAAAATTAAAAAAAAAATTAACATTGCAAAAAAATTTAACATTGCAAAAAAATTAACATTGCAAATTACACTGTGATGACTCATCATGGTGTAATTTGCAATGTTAATTTTTTTGCAATGTTAAATTTTTTTGCAATGTTAATTTTTTTTTTAATTTTTTCTTATTTCCACACAACTCCTTTATGCTATATTAATGACATAGTTAAATATTGAAAATGGGTGGATTTCCCCTTTAAGTGCAGTACTTGAGTAGGCTACATGTACTTTGTTACTTTATGACAACGGTGTTGCGCCCCGAATATATTCAATCTGCGCTGCAGTGTGAGCTTGTGGATTTGCAAAGCGATCCTGATGAATCATGCTTAATAATGTGACGTTGTAGCCTACGTCTGGCATTGCGGGGTATAATGAGAATAAAAGTAAAATCATTCAAAATATTGAATGATTATGATGAGGACGGTAGGCTTTGCTACATGGTCAGTCTTGGAGGGGGGGGGGGGACCGCTCGTTTACGGTTTATTATGCCACCTAATAGCTTACATTTTGATTCATTCTCTGTGACTGTGAGAGTATCACAAATGTGTGCCAAATATAAGGCGTTCTGTCTTGACTCTTGGAGTTCCAGTACATTTGTTAACTATCATTTCTTAAATTAGCCTTTCATTATGTTCTGGCCCGCCATCTAATGATTTAGAAAAAAAACGTTCATGTTGGTGCATGGGAAGTCTCTGTGCCAGCCAGGATTATTTTGTTCTTCGTCGCACAATGGTTTCGAGTGGTTAACATTATGCGATATTAGCTGTAGAATACAACTCTCGAAGACGTATTTATGATTCTGACGTTTTCAATCTATGAGAGTTGTAGGGTTCACCCCCATTGAACACAGGGACTTTCTGCACTATGCCCCGTAGACACTCCAAACATGTACAAATTGAAAATAAAGGTGCTTACCCCCACGCAGCAAATGTTAACTATCGCTACGGGGTAGTAGTTTAATGTAATAATCCATATCTTTCAATAAAGAAGTGTTTTAATGCCGTCTGTGGCTGATTCTGTCGGAAGTTCCCAATGGGCGGTAGTGACGCGCCCATCTGGTGAAACCCGGAATTACACTCAATGTAAACAGGAAGTAAGCGAGGGTGAAAAAATGGCATTCGGCCATAGACGGCATTAAAACACTTCTTTATGTCACATTATAGCTTAATATGGAACATGAACATCTCTGCCATCAGATCGGATTGCCATGTCTGTCAGGCTGTCAGACTGTCTGTCTGTCTGTCTATCTCGAGACAGAAAAACAGAGAGACATGATAGTATTATACCATGACTTCATCACAACCCATCAATCAGAGAGAGAGAGAGAGAGAGACAAGTGCGTGGCAGATAAGTGGCAGGCCGGCAGCGGAGTAGCGGACCACGGACTAAACATCTAATAGGCCTATAGGCTACACATGAACATTTTGCAAGGGCTGTTCTGGTATATGCTTTAATTCATCAACGTGATGAAAGCGACCAAATAGGCTATTTCCATGGTGGACACCAGCCTAGGGTTAGACTTGCACAGCAGTTCATTGTCTGTCCATTGTCTGAGAAGTGCAGTGCTGATCCAATAATAAAACTCATAATGACTACAGGCGTCGAAATTAAAACCTGTCCCATCCATAGAAGCCAATCTATAATAACGCATAACAATGTTATTTATTATTATTATAATAAATAAATATTTATTCCCATGATTTGCTCTTGGGATGAATTAAACCCCGTATTTAACCAGGTCAATCTAAATGAGATTAAAGCTTATTATCTATTACATTAACATTGTAAAACGCATATGAAAAACACACCAATGGGAGACAGATTCTATAACACTTTGAATTGTATCAAAATGTGTGAAATCGTTATCTAGACGAGCAGGTGAGATGTGGTTTCGCTACTTTTTTCTTTCTGTTTTTCCCCTCTCCTTTTTGAGAGAGAAGGATAATTGTTGCGCTCTGCAGTCAGTAACACAGAAGTAATACCTCTATGGCATAAACGCATATGTTTATTGTTGTTGGAAGGGAGCTTGGCGCATTTGGGGAGCATATAGGCATTTGAAAACATGGGCATAATTGGACCCGTTGGAAAGCCAGAGCGGCACCATTGATTTGACACCATAGGCTATACTGTACAGCTGTTTATTGCCTTGAAATAGAAGATTATTTAAGAGAAAATACTATAGCCTAGGGCTAGGCCTACATGTTACTGATGATAATATATTTGCAATGATGCTAAATGAAGCAAATTCGTGTCAGATCAAAGCCACGTACGGTGATGCCATGCACCATGCACTCTGCTTAAAAGCCGCTGTTGCTTAATTGCTTTATCAATGGATATTGATAGAATATACAGTGATGAGCTGTACACGAAACAAAAGCTAAGGTTCCAAAGAACTTCAAATTGATTTGATTTGAGAGAGCTCTAAGTGTTAGAAGACACCCACGACCGCCGAGTTTTTGGCACCGACCGCGCCGTGATTGCGTAATTCCTTGCGTAATTCATTCATATCAGGAAATAATGAAAGAATCCAGCCATGGGCCAGATAAACATACAAAGCTTAGATTTCACGGATTCTGGCGTTCTTTTTATTTTTATTTTTGGTTATGATCTGACTGAGTATTAGCTAATATAAAAATCGCCTCGAACCTCCGGAAAAAGACGAGAAGAGTGCATGGCGCGGTGATCAACCAGACCCGATGTTGGAATCATACTGTACAGTTTATAATTGCCTTGAAATAAAAGATTATTTGACAGAAATGAATACAGCCTATATGTTACTGATGACTTGGAATTAAATTTTATTGCAATCAATGCAATATTGATTGCAAAGGACAGGATTCAAGAATGGAGACTTGGAGAGGGACAGCGCACCTGCTGTGCGTAATTGCAGAAAGCCACTTCATAAATTGAATCACATATCAGGAGAGGTAACTGAATTAATTAATACAAATATTTTATTTTTTTTATTTTAAGACTTACACGTGCATATGAGGCGTTCTGTGCAGGGCAGAGTTACGTCACAAGGGCACATGATGCGTTATGTACAGAGCTCAGTTATGTCACACGGGTAGGTGAGGCGTTCCACGCAGCGCGCACCAAGGTGGCACAGCACCCACTCATCTCTCCGCGCCTCGCCTAGTCGCGTGACCAAATAAATCATGCGTGCGTTGACGCGTGCCTTTGCTACAGACGCATGAATCTACACGTAGACGTGTTACCCTGTAGGTCAAGATGCAGTGGTTGCACTGTTACGCGTGAACGCGCGCGTGCACGTGTTCCCATTGTGAGTCAATGGGAAAGTACACTACACGTCTATGCGGTTCTGTGCAACACAAAAAAAAAATTACACGATTACAGGACAGGGGGTGTGCTTACGTGGCACTGACGGAGCCCCATAGTGTGTGTGTGTGTGTGTGTGTGTGTGTGTGTGTGTGTGTGTGTGTGTGTGTGTGTGTGTGTGTGTGTGTGTGTGTGTGTGTGTGTGTGTGTGTGTGTGTGTGTGTGTGTGTGTGTGTGTGTGTGTGTGTGTGTGTGTGTGTGTGCCGGAACACATGCCCAGCACACTACTAAAATAGAGGAGAATGTGATTAGCCACAAATGGAAAACAACTGCCACTCAATTAACCTTCGCACTGCTCCCATGAGTCAATTCCCCAATCTCCACCACAACAACAAGCAGTGTGTGTGTGTGTCTAAACACACACACACACACACACACACACACACACACACACACACACACACACACACACACACACACACAGAGAGAGAGAGACAGAAATAATACACAAAATGCTTCGCAGCCTTGTCTTTGCTCTATATTCACACTAGCTTCAAAGTTCAGCTTGTACCAGTTTTGAAGCTATGCTTTTTGCTGTCTAGCTTCATGGCGCTAAGGGAAAGCATGAAATGCTCGTCTACATAGCGCCATGCTTTTATGTGTGAATTGGGGGGTGCAAGTGGCCCCTGCAGAGCAAACAGAGAGGCAGTGCAGTCTGTTGTGCAAACATTTAAGAAAGTTGATGAAATACCCGAGGAAGACAATGTACATACTATATACCAACACATCTTGAAGTATTCAAATGTTTTACTTAAGTAAAAGTATCAATACTGCAATATAGAAATACTCTGTTACAAGTAAAAGTCCAGAATTCAAAATGTGTTAAAAGTACAAAAGTATTGGCATCAAAATATACTGAAAGTACCAAAAGTAAAACTACAAAAATGTTTGAAAATAGCAGTTACAAGCTCACAGCGCGTCGCATCCTAGGTATAAAATAGGGCTAAAGAGCTTAATGTATGTTTCATAATATCATAATTTATATCTGAAAAGTAACTAGTAACTCAAGTTTTCAAATAATTGTAGTGGAGTAAAAGTACTATATTTGCCTTTGAGATGTAGTGGAGTAGAAGTAAAAGTATTGGAAATTGGAAATACTCAAGTAGAGTATACCTCAACATTTTTCTACTTAAGCAAATGTACTTAGTTACTTTACACCACTGATACTATATACAGTACCAACACATCTTGAAGTGAGAGAGCATTATGGAACACAGGTCTCGAGCCAGATTCAAACCTGCGGTGTTGCAATTACGTGGCTGACAGACTCCTGTCAGCCACTGCGGTGCCCCAGCAGACATAACAGTCTCCTCGATGTCGGTTCCTTCATTTTATAGGCCTTGTCATCTCACTGGCAAGAGGTTTTCTACCCCATGTGGATGGTGTGCGTGTGAATGTTATTTTATATATTTATATGCTGAAATTCATGCATAATATAATTGTGTGCTTGTAAATCAATTTGTTAGTTTTTTTTGCCTTTGAGAGCTTGTGTGTGTTGATGCGTGTAGGTGTGTCAATATTAATTTGCACAATCTAGACTTGAGTGAGAGTGTGTTTGTTTTTGCTTAATATGCTTTTAGTCAATTTGTCCAGTTAATGTGGGCAATACATGTGATCGTACACCGTTCTCTGGCAGTTGTGATGTTATTTATGCTGTTTAAGTCCATTTATTATTATGATAGCCATGCTTTTTTATGTTATTGTATGTTACAATATACTGTCTCATACTGGCGTATGAGTCCATTAGTAGGGTAACACTTTACTTGAGGGGGGAATTCTATTAACATTTAGTTAATGATGAACTCTCAGTGGTGGAAAAAGTACTCAAATGTTTTACTTAAGTAAAAGTATCAATACTGCAATGTAGAAGTACTCTGTTACAAGTAAAAGTCCGGAATTATAAATTCCCTTGAGTAAAAGTACAAAAGTATTGGTATCAAAATGTACTTAAAGTACCAAAAGTAAAAGTACTAAAATGTTTGAAAATAGCAGATCTACAAGCTCACGTTGTGAGCTTGTAGATCGGCTATTTTCAAATAGCCTAGGTATAAAATAGAATAGCTAAAGTGGATAAAGGGGAATACCACTCATTTTCAAAATTGAACTATGTCTTCAATACTGGCGTTACTCCTACTTTAACTCTCTCAGTGCCACGCCCCGAGATATCCCGAGTTTTTCCCGAGTACCCTCCGTGCCAGCACGAGAAATCCCGAGTTTTTACTTTTGACTGTGGTCGCGCTATTCTGTTTATTTTTCATGATCACTTTCGCTTCCTGACTCCTTCAGACTCACCTGGAGCCGGATGTAAAAAAAAAAATTCATTTCCGGGTCACGTTGTTTTTCTCCGGTGATTTTCGGCCAGAATAGGGAAAGTCACGGTTTTTCACACGGTATAAAAAGCGAACGGAGAGGTCCACGTCTACTCTCTTTGGTCTGGGTGACGATCAGTCATCGTAGTCGTGTATCGCATCGTAATTTAGCCCGATCAACGATTGTCGAAAATGTCAACATCCGGTTATGACCGGATATGACGTGAGCCTGTTTGGGAGGGGGCGAGTGAGCCAGCGAGGTCATCAATGTGTCGATTTGTTGCTCTCTACTGGTAGAACTGTATTATGGGTTTAAAAACCCAATCAGATCATTTATTTGAATGAAAAATTACAAAATTAAAAAAAATTAAAAAACGCAAATTGCTGGCACTGGGGGAGTACTTTATGAAAATACTCTTGGCACTGAAAGAGTTAATGTATGGTCTATAATGTAATAATTTTAACAAAGTTTTAAAATAATTGTAAAAGTACAATATTTTCCTCTGAGATGTAATGGAGTAGAAGTAAAAGTATGGACAATTAGAAATACTCCAGTAAAGTAAAAGTACCTCAAAATTGTACTTAAGTACAGTACTTGAGTAAATGTACTTAGTTACTTTACACCACTGTGAACTCTCATACATCAATTGTCTTCGCCAGGCCGAAGCCGTGGCCGAGACCCCTGTCCGTCCATCCGTCCTTGTGTGTGTTCGTCCATCTGTCTGTACACAGCTAATCTCCGTCACCGTTGGACTCATCGGCGTGAAAATGCACACACACACTCCTGCCGTTAAAGCTCTACCAGGAGGCCGATTTTTGCCGATTACTTTTGTCCAAACATCACGCAGCCACAAACACTAAGCCAAGGTAAGAACCTCCATCCCAATTTTTTCTAATATTCTCATGGTGAAGCTACAACAGCCCACTTCACATTTTGGCCTATAACTCTTGAACCATAGGTTCTTTTTACGCTGGATATCTTGGATCATTCATGACGCAATTTATAGGGCATATGTGTGCCAGATTATCTGCCATAGTGTGCATTTTGTCCAAAACTCTACACATTATCTCTGGGGTGTTGTGATCAAGATTTATAAGTTAGATTTTTCAGATCCCATTCCAAGTAGCTATGACCAAAGTTTGCGGGCCCTGGGTAGACCTGTGCTCCGAGGAACACGCTTTTCTAGTTCATCATGAATTTATCATGAACTCATCCTTAATTCCTGGTTCATTAGCTAATGGTGAAGTCACTATGACTTAACGGTACAGTCAGTACACGAGTTAAAAACCCGCCTACTGACACAAAAAGCCAAAGGCTTTTTATCATTGTGGCCTATTAAACGTTCAACGCTCAAACAACTGGACAAAACAACAGTGCAACAAAACAAAAAACTACACAAAAATATAGAAAATGTAAATAGTTTAAATTCCATGACATAATAGGAGGTGGGGGCCCCAGGATACGACACATGGAGGATGTGTCCTCCGTTTATAACCCTGGGGGGAGGCCAGCCGGGGAACCAATTTAGCTAAGTCTAAATTGCATGTTCAAAGAGCCATGCTTTTAGGTCATCCTTAGATTTTCATGGGGAAGTTAAAACAGGGAAATTGGGAGAGCATTCCACTGTTGTGGCTGCATAGTGTGAATGCATAACTGTGGATGCATTCTCACCCTTAACCCTTTCAGACCGGGAAAGAATCTGTGTAATTTCTTAGGTTTATTTGGGCTATTCAAAAATAGCAGATCTACAAGCTCATAGCGCGGCACGCTGCCGCGCTATGAGCTTGTAGATCTGCTATTTTTGAAAAATTGTGAAAAATTGAGCAAATCTTTGAATATATATATTTTTCAAAGCAAACATTTGTCTTCTAAATTCTAAGTTTTTGGGGAAAAAATGATTGTTGCTATAATCAGTGGTTCTCAAACTTTTTCATGTCAAGGACCCCCATCTCATTGTTTTTCTCTGTATATGAAGTTAAACAACTAAATTCGATCCAAACGATATCTTAAAAGTAAATTCCGTGCCTCAAAAAAGAAGTTTGAGAGCGTTTTAAAACCGAAAGTAAAAACAGAAAACAGTGGCGGATCGTTCCATTTTTGTCGGCTGCACTCGTTTCCATTCGGTTTCACTCGAACAGTTCACACGGACACGGACGCGCACGGACGCGCACATGCGTGCGTTTCATTTACGTCCCGGATACCCGGATGTCAAAACATAAATAGTAGGGAAAATACGGATTTCAGAAAGAGGACCTTGTTTCAATGCTTGAAAACACCCTAGCATCATTATATAGTGGCTGATATAGGGGGAAAAAATGCTAAATATATATATATAAATATTTTTTTAATTTAGGCTTAATGTTGCCTAGAATCCCTTTAAAAATGTTCGCTATGGAAAAATAGATATTCAAAGATTTGCACACATTTTCACGATAAAAAAAAGCTGATCTACAAGCTCATAGCGCGGCAATCGGTGCCGCGCTATGAGCTTGTAGATCTGCTATTTTTGAATAGCCAAAGAAATCAATGACACAGATGCGTTCTCGGTCTGAAAGGGTTAAGCGACTTGAGCTTGGGGGGGACGAGGTCAATCAAGTGTTCAACATGTTATTTAAGAGCTTTACTCCAAGCGAACCAAGCATGGTGTCATATCAACATGCAAAAACATTATTTTAGAACAAATAAATAAAAGTGCATTTTTATTAGCCTCAATGACGTTAGAGATGATCACTTTCAGAGCATACGATCAATATAAAATTGAAAGACAACACAATACAACTCAGTAGCAAGCCCTGTAGCCTTAACATCTGGAAGAACAAGGCAAAACTCACTAAAACCTAAAAAACTAGGGCGAAATTGGAAAGAAATCTTGGGAAGACATCCCAAGACAGGAGGTGCTGAGTGGACAGTAGCCGTAACTTTAGCACTCGGGTATTAGCAGCTCAGCAGAAACACACAGACATACAGTAAGCTAGAAGGGGAGAGCTTAATCTGCAAGGCTCACAATGGTGAGCCCCCATCTGTACAAAAAAAGGAAGGGCTCTAGAAATAGCATTTAAAATGTCATCAGGCAGGATTTTCCAGGGCAGGGTTCATCGCCAATGCCGGCTTGTAGTGTATTTTTTGCCATGGACATACAAATATTACCGAAAACGGAGCTAGGCCTAAATGTTTACTACTAGTGCTGCCCATGTATACAGTATCAGAGGCACCCATTGTGTCTGACATCAGTGCATGTTGAAAACCAACACCCAATGCTTTGAAAACCAATCCTGATACCATCCCTCTGAAAATGAAGGAGCTTCCTTAAGTCTTTCTATTTAATGATTCATTAATAATAAAAACTGCATCCTACTGCTATGGTTGATTGCCAGCAGGTGAGGCAAAACATTCCTGGAATGTGTCTCGTATGCCCGGTCGCCCCTTGGCCACTGGATATCTGGAGACATGCGTCGCTGTCTGTATCGACAAGGTGTCATCCTGGCCAGATTGTCCCTCTACCAGCGTTGCCAGATTTTGCGAGAGAAATAAGCAACCAGGTCTATGAAAACAAGCCCAAAAGAAGCGGCCACATCAGTACTTGAAACCTACGTATATACATCGGCTATTTGAAAATAGCCGATCTACAAGCTCACAACGCGTCGTGATGTGACACGTTGTGGGCTAGTAGATATGCTATTTTCAAAAATATCTTGAAGAAAATATGAAAAATGTGGAACACAAATCTTGTATTAATTAATTTGGGGGTCCTTGACATGAAAATGCAACCCGCAACTACCAATATTTACAAGTAGTTTCATAAATATGCAGGATGCTTTGCCAGACAGCATCGTCTGCCTTTCATAAACCCAGAATTGTTTGGTCAGAATTCGGAATGCATTTTTCGATATGCAACTTGTTCTTGATAGGCTGTGGTTGTCCTCTTCCAGATATTTAACAGGGTATAGGCTCAGAGAAGGTATAGATACATGGGAAAGCACTTGTCTGCAAAAAATAACATGTTTGACCTTCCTCAATTCAGGTACAGATGGATGGGAGCTCTAATGGAGGTGGTACATTCAGTGTTCCAGCACAGAATGTGCAAAAACGTACCTCTGTTGCCATTCAGACCATCTCAAATGACAGAGATTAATATTATGAATGTGATCTTGTTAATTGTACATATCCTCAAACCATCCTTGTATATTCATGCACGTCTGGTTTTGCACCAGTACATGTGCCGTCTGAAAAGACCCCATTAACTCCCTTCACAACGTATTTGCAGAAAGTAATTAAATTAAACTATTTAGTCATGAAACTAATGATGCTTTATTTTTCTTAATAGAATGTACCAGCATATTAAGAAGTTAAACCAATCAGATTGCACATTACATTGCATTTGTTCCATTCTGCTTATGAACGCCAAGCATCTCCTTTGGCACAACACTGAAGCTTTCTGCAGTTGACTGAATGTCAAGCTGTGAAATGGACCTAAAAGACACACGTACGCAGTACTATGCACGCACGCACACTCACAACACACACACACACACACACACACACACACACACACACACACACACACACACACACTCAAGCTGTGTCTTCCTGTGTGTTTACATTCCATACAGACTCTTACAGTACAGGTACAGATAAGTCTCTCACTCTTGCTCCCCCGAGCAGAGGAAGTGACTCATATTATAGTTCAAGGCTGTAACTGTGTGTGTGTGTGTGTGTGTGTGTGTGTGTGTGTGTGTGTGTGTGTGTGTGTGTGTGTGTGCGTGTGCGTGTGCGCACGCATGTGTGTGCGTGTGTGTGCGAAACAGAGGAAAGTTGTGCATGCACGTGAGAAATAAATAGTTAAAAAAGTGAAAGTGTTTATGAACAGTATGTACTGTAGATAGATATTTAACCAATTGAAAGTATTAGAGGTTGTGACTAAATAACTACGTTGGATCCATTGGAACATAGGCAATTTTTGCCAGACCCAAGGGGATTGGCCTACATGAGGCTTTGACCCATTTCGTCCATACATGGGCATAAAAGTATGTCCATCTTGTCCCTTTTTTGACCATATATGGACACATTCTGGGTCTGGCAGAACCAGGTCTCCTGGTCTTGTTTTTTCTCCATTTCCTCAAAAGGGAATGGTTTGTGCACCCGACTGCAACAATATAAACATCGTATATCAATATTTTATATGAAAAGCTGAACAAATCAGTGCTGACTCGGACAAACCTCATCTTTGCTACTGTAGAGACCTCCATCTCAGAAAGCTGGATGATATTCCTATGGCATTGTTGATATTTCCATCTGTGCTGGATCTTGAGTAAACAGTGATATTACTCATAGAGACCATACACCATGCAGAATGTCATCTGTTAGCGCTGCTGGGGCTACATGAATTTGATCAAAAACACAAAGTATACTAGAAAGTGTGTGTGGGCACTGGGCAAATTGAAACACAGATCTCACGTCTGGCAGTCTGCTGGAAGGCAGGTGATTTCTGACGGCTCAGAGGAGGAGAAAAGCAATCAGTTCCTCCCTGGGGAGCAAAACATAATATTATGGTAAAAGAGGGAATTCTCTGATGGCTACATCTATATTTATGCTGCATAGTTTGTTTGTGTTTGTGTTGGTGATGAAGCACATTTTCGCTTTGATGTTTATGCATTTACTGATGCGTGTGTGTATGTGTGTGCGTGCGTGCGTGCGTGCGCGCGTGTGTGTGTGCGCGTGCACGCTTGCACGTGTGGGACTGTGTAATAGAAGCCATTCTACAGCACACAGCAAGACATTTGCAGTCGAGTGTCAGTGAAAACGGTTAGCGTGGGGATGCTGTACTCTGTGGTTTTAACCAATTGAACTATAACATCCCTATTCAGGGCAGAAATGCAAGCGTGCAACGCCTTGTGAGCTTGCATATTGGTCTCTTTCGGAAAAGAAATTGGAGTGGAGGGTAAACAAAGCCCTGTTGGACCCAGGTTAACTCAGTATTAGTTTACTAAACACTATACAGGGTGCTGTATGTTGTGCTTAAAATGCCTTGCAGCTCTCCATGGCAGTGCTGTGGAGTTGTTGAGAGGATGACGTATTGTAAGTAACCTGGGTGCAGAAGGTGGAGTTAGCAAATCAGTTTTTTTTTGTATTGTGGAGCTAGTCCATTTAGGGCTTTAAAAATGTAGCAAAATGTGAAAATCCATTCTGTCCGGCATTCACAGCAGCACAATAAAGGTCTTTATACACCAAGGGCGTGACAAAGAAACAATCAGAAAATAGCATCAGTAGTATCTGTACTGCATTTCGCCGGTAACCAATAGGAGTGAGCCAGAACAAGGGGTGATGTGCTGTATTTTCTTCGTTGAACTTTTCTATGAGAACGTCTGACCTCAAATCCCCAAATCCCACAACAGTCAGCCAGGCTATATAGTGGATCTGGCTACAAATCTCTGGCATCGACTTCCACAGCCTGCAGTAGTACACCCATTCAGCTTGGCAGCTCTGCTGGCCGTTGTATTTAAATTGATTCCTTTCATATGCAGTCATTACTACCGTGTCTTCCCATGGCACTCCTTTCATATATAGTCATTACTACTGTGTCTGCATATGAAAGGAGTGCCATGGGAAGTCATTACTACCTTGTCTTCCCACGGCACCGGAATCTCAGTAAGCAGACTAGTGGAAAATAATCTGTAATTGTCAATATTTATAAAACATTGTAGGGGATTTGTGCCGAATATTGGCAGCACCAACTGAAGCTCCATGTCATGTTGTGTGTCTTAATCATGTGAGCCACGGTGTCTTGTAGTAGTATACGAAGGGATCTGTGCTTGTCTACAACCAGTCCGGCATTCACAGCAGCACAATAAAGGTCTTTATACACCAGGGGGGGGGGGGGCATGGGGCGTGACAGAAAATAGTATTTCACATCAACGCTATTCATATTGATGTCTCATTCATACAGGTTGATGCGTTTATTCACAATGAAAAATCATCTCATTACGACATCGCTTTAGCTCCGCACAATATTTTGCATTCTGTGGGGATGTACTCATGACACAATATTTTGATATATACATGTTGTGGGTAAGGACCTTAACCCTTGAACTTATATTTCAAGGGTTATATTTCTAGGTTATATTACTAGGTCAGTGGTTCTCAAACTTTTTCATGTCAAGGACCTCAAAATGTATGTATTTGGCCGCCGACCCCATCTCAAAATATTTTGTTCCAGGGACCCCCAGAAGCAAAGATTTGAGTTACAAATGTTCGCTTTAAAATATATATTATATTCAAAGATTTCCACACATTTTCATGATTTTTCAAAAATAGCAGATCTAAGCTCATAGCGCGGCACTCGGTGCCGCGCTATGAGCTTGTATATCTGCTATTTTTGAATAGCCAAAGTGTAAAATAATGCTTTTTTAGCTCAAATACAAAAAGTGTCACAGATGCGTTCCAGGTCTAAATGGGTTAACCACTTCAACCCTAGCATCCGTTTTGTGGGGAAGGCTTTCGCAGGAAAATAGCAGATCAACAAGCTCACGCGTGTCACAGCGCGACACGTTGTGAGCTTGTAGATCTGCTATTTTCAGCAAAAGCTTTCCACACAATAACAGAAAACAGAAAATACACTAGTAGAGAGCCCTGAGGGACACCGGTCAACCATAATGGGGTTCAAGTGGTTAAAAGATGTGTTGACACATGCCTTGTCTATCAGACTATTGTTTCTCAGTAGTTGAGAGATGCAGTTGCATTAGACTGGGATGAATTCTAGCTAGACCAATTGTCTGCAGGTTTATTTGAACAGTTCTCCATCTGTGAAGTTCAACAATTTGTTCTAGTGCTTAAATAACAGCAGGCAGAGGAAAAACAAAGCTTGTTGTAAAAGAGGAACACTTGACAAAGCCAGATTGAATTGCTTTGCCTCACACTGCTTTTAAGTGTAGAAGCCCAATGTGTGAGCCTATGAATGCTGCATCTTTACTGTGACTTTACACTGTTTATTTTTTACTTTTTGAGAGCTGTCCCTCCAGTCAATCTGTCGTGATTAAAGTCATACTGTGTACATTTTTCAATTAAACAAGTTATTTTTGATCAGCTGTGCTGGTGAGTTGGTGACACAGCGCTATATATACCAGTGTAAATCTTGTTCCTGAAAATATATGTATCTTTTTTTTCTCTACTTATCAACAGGGACGATATATTTTTCATGTACAGTATGATATTTATTTAGTTTGTGAAAAGTTGGCTGGCACACAGCTCTGACTAATATGGGCTAGTTAATGTCTCAGTTAGACCCATAATAATGACAAAAAAAAGGCTGTGCCAATAATGACAGTGACACCCTCTTGTGTAATATTGATTAAAGAATTGGCATGATGTTGAATCTTTACTTAAGCCCCTTTGCAGTGAAGGTGTTGTACCGTGTATCTAAGAATGGAGAATACACCATGTTAAATGTTGTTTATTTAAGCTGCATTGTAGGGACGGATACAGTGTATCTAAGAATGGAGGTTCCCTGGAGGTCACATACTGTATCTTCCCACGTTCCTCTTGTTCATCGCTCTACTCATTTACTCCCTTCTCTCTTCCGATATAACTGCTGTATCATGCTGGGAGAACTAAATGCTTTGCATCAGGCATGTCAGTGCCTCAGGATGGGACGGGCTCATGAATAAAATGAAAGGATGGATTTGAAAAAGCCTGCAGGATGGGGGGACGGGGGGGGGGGCGGGAGGTACAGACGCTTAAATACAACTCTGTTCTCAGCAGCTTCACGGCTGTAGAGGTGCCTTGTGTTTTTTTATGTGCACTTAAGAACCGTAAGGCAATGGATCTCAAGAAATGTAAGGCAGTGGGCACTGGCACTTAGTGTGAAATGGTGCATGTCAGTGTTCAGTGCTAGTGAGAACAGATACAGTACATGTCTATTTACCACACTGCACATGGAACTGAAAACAATTGAATAAATGAGACTGTTCCACCCCAACATTGTCAAATCTGCCTCATGGTGGCGCTATCAGGCCGCTTCACGCTTTGGCCTATAACTCTTGAACCACACATACATCACATTCACCGTACATTCATTGAGGGGCCTCTAAACCAGTGGTTCTCAACCTTTTCTGGATCAGGTCCCACTTGGAAAAAAGTGTTTGCGGCCTAACCATCTGACCACTTATAATAGAGCACCGAAGTCTGACGTAATTTACACATCCTAGGTTTGTCTACCTGGTTCGCGGTTTTCCACCCCCATTCTGAATCCCCATAGACGTATTTAATATCGCGTCAAATAAGAACTGTGTTCCAAAATAAACAAATGACCCCGGCGGTTTTACTCTTATGGATATGAAGCATCAACTGACGGTGAGAAAACGATAATGTTTAGTAACGTTTTTGCCAGAAACAGACTGTATCAAATATAAGTGACTGACTATCATAAACGATACAGAACCTCCTCCCTGACAATATCGCAGAGACAGTTTGTTTATTTTTGGACCACAATTCTTATATGAGACGATTCTATGATGACCCAATGTTATTCTCTATGGCGAAATTACTTTACGAACCTGGGGATGAACGAGTGACGTCAGAACTTCTGTACTCTATATATATTAATATGGAGATCTTTGTCGGTCCTTGCGAATTTAATGCCCATATATGGAGATCCCTGATGGTGGGCATGTCACAGGGTTATGTCTGAGTCATAGACCGCCGAAGTCTGACGTCAGTTACACATCCTTTGTTTGTCTACCTGGTTCGCAGTTTTCCACCCCCGTTCTGAATCCCATAGACGTATTTAATATCGCGTCAAATAAGAACTGTGTTCCAAAAATAAACACATGACCCCGGCGTGTTGACTCTTATGGATATGAAGCATCAACTGACGGTGAGAAAACGCTAATGTTACTTCCGCCGAATTAGTTACATTTTCGCCAGAAACAGACTGTATCAAATATAAGTGACTGACTATCATAAACGATAAAGAACCTCCTCCCTGACAATAACGCCGACACGCGGTGTTTATTTTTGGACCACAATTCTTATATGAGACGATTCTAAGATGACCCAATGTTATTCTCCATAGAGAAATTACTTCCGCAAACCTGGGGATGAACGAGTCACGTCAGGACTTCGGTGCTCTATAGTGACCAATCCGCCCATTAGCCATTAATTTTAATATATAGGATAGGCTAACCAGTGCTCAACCATGTCTGGGGGAATTTATGTCCCTGAGTCATTTTTGCAAAGCAATGATCTTTCTGACACCATATAGGCCAAAACAAAAGTCAGAAAGAGAAGTTATTGAAGACACGGCACAAGTCCAAATGAAGCATCATGGTAAGATGCCATATTGTGTCCCATGAAAACATACATTTCTGTCATTGCAAGGCAGGGAATGGTTGGTAGGTGTGTGTGTGTGTGTGTGTGTGTGTGTGTGTGTGTGTGTGTGTGTGTGTGTGTGTGTGTGTGTGTGTGTGTGTGTGTGTGTGTGTGTGTGTGTGTGTGTGTGTGCACACGCGCGCTCGCGTCACAATGAGATGCACGCGAGGGAGAGAGCTTATTTATCTTTGCAGACAGTATGGCTATAAATCGTTTTCGGTATTCTAATCGCAGCCAAGTGACTTAATTTGGACTTTAATTGCTCAAAAACAACAATAACGGTAAACGTGCACGACTCGGGTTCATTGATATCTGCATGGGACCTTGTCATGATTGATTTCGTTCCCCATAATGGCCCCCGCACTTAAAAAAAGTTATTCTGGCGCCCCTTCCAGGCATCGTTCCCATTGGGCATCGTTCCCAGTGTGTATCGACCTAGTATCTTTTATATATATCTATAAATCCACAACCTTCTGTATCTGTCTGTTGGGTACTCTGATAATGTACAGCAGGAATTGCATGAACGAGGGATATGCATTCCCAATGGGTCATCAGCCTAGCAATAGGCTCTATGCACCACAGCCATATTGTGAAGAAATTCACAGGTGTTGCCAATGATACTAATGAAGGCTCTGTTCCATTCTGGTCAAACAGAGTCAGGGTGCTGATGTTGTGCACGTTGGCTCACTGGAAACACTCTGCAATACCAGTGGGTCTAAAATTGGGGTTCAGGGACCCTCATGGTTCTTGAGGGGGTTCCAAATGGCCCCTTACGGGTGTGTAACCCGTGTACAAATGGAACCAAATGAACCCGTAAGGGTCCATTTGGTTCCATTTGTACACTCTCAGAGTTATGGCGGTCGTGGAAATTGAAAAGTCTGAGAACCACTGTGCTACTCTAAACGGAACAGAGCCTTCATTAGCATCATTGGTAACGCCTGTGAAGGAAGTGATAATATGGCTGCTGTGCATAGAGCCTACTATACAAATCAAATCATGGAATGGCGTGGCTCCAATGTAAATGACACATTTATATACTCTCCCAAGCATTTTACAGTGTGCAGTACATTCACCCATTCATACACATGACATGACAGTGTAAGAAGCCATGCCAAGGCAGCAAACTAATCATCAGGAGCAGTCAGGGGTTCAGTGTCTTGCTCAAGGACACTTTGACACTAAGCCAGAAGGAGCCAGGCATCAAATTGATTTCCAAGCGGCCACTCCACCTCCTTCCTGAGCCTCTGATGCCCCCCACCCAGGCATTCTATCTTGTATTTACTTACAAAAACACATATAACATTTTAGGAAAGATGCAAAACAACCCCAACAGTCCCAAGCTGTTGTCTTGTATTGTGCTGCGTTGTCACGGAACAATTATGCCAGGAAATCGAGAAAATCCCTGGATTAAATACATTATTTGGGGGAAAAAAGGAAATTAAAAACTCATCCAGGATAACGGTCCATTAACCCTTTAAGACCGGGAACGCATCAGAGTCATTTTAGATTTCTTTGGCTATTCACAAGCTCGTAGCTTGTATATCTGCTATTTTTTTTAAATCATGAAAATGTGTGCAAATCTTTGAATATAATATTTTTTAAGCGAAAATTTTTAACTCAAATCTTTGCTTCTGGGGATTCTACAAATGTCTTCTAAATCCTGACAGTTTTTTGAAAAACCTTATGTTGCTATAATGTGGTGGTTCTCAAACTCTTTTCATGTCAAGACAAGCATCCTAAAATGTTGTTTTGAGTTGTTTGAAATGTTTGCTTTTAAACAATATATATAAATTCTAAGATTTGCACCAATTTTCACGATTTCTGCTATTTTTGAATAGCCCAAAAAAAAAATCTTAAATGACACAGATGAGTTCCCGGATTGAATGGATTGATTCTTTTTGTATTCCTCCCCTCCGCTCCTCCTATTATGTGTGAGACTTCTGTCGCTTCCAGAATCTCCTGACTTCACTGTGTCCGTGCGGTGTTACCACCATCATCCTGTGAGCAACATTCTGCCACACCAGACAATCCAGGCCCTCTGCTCTGTCCCGCAGAACCTCAAAATCCGCCTGTGAGAGGAACTGGTTGTACAGCACTCCCTCGGTGAACTGCAGCCGATCTCTTTCCAACTCCCACAATTGTATCTGATCCGTAATGGTTGGGGGCAGCAGTGGGTTCTGTTTGAGCATAACGGGGTGTGCTCTGGTCTTAAGAAAGTGGATGATCTGTTGCGCGGTGATACCGTTGGCGATGGCCTGCTGCACCGACTCCCTCGTGAGCTGAGCCACCGCCACGTTCGAAAAGCTGTACAGCATCTCGCTGAAAAGCGCAACCAGAGCGATCTGCAGTTCCGAGTCTGTGTACGCGTAGACGCGGTAGTTGGTTTCTACCACGATAAAGCCTGTATCTCCGGTCCCGGCGGTGGCACCCATCGTCGTAGAAGACGAGGAAGAGTTGGTAGTGACGCCCGCGGCCAGAGTGATGGCCAGTCTGGTGGGATAGTACCTCCTCGACTTCCGCTTCCTCTGGAAGACGAGGCCAAACTCCCGCAGGTGCTGCAGGAAGGTGAACAAGGACTCGCTCATCCCCTCGACGGAATAATCTCTGCCAGGAGTGGAGAAACTTAGCTGAAACAAAAAGGACAGGATCTCGACGAGGTCCATGCCTCGTGACTGCGCGGTGTTGAGGTACTGAAGGGTGAAGTACCAAAGCTGAGAGGCCGTGTCCAGGAGGAGAAACTGGAAACCGTCAGAGGTGATACATGGGGCTTCTCCTGGCTCACTTCTCATGAGACCTGCCTGCGTGAGCAGTTGGGCCAGGTCCTGGCTGACTGTGGCGCTCGGAGAGCCCACCATGAACTGCAGGATCATCTCCCAGTGTTCCGTGGCATAGCGGTCCAAACTGTCCACATCGCGTGCGTGTTGATCGGGTCCCAGACTACTACAATCGTTTGCCCACGCTTTGCCCCCCCCAAGCAACGCTATCCTCAGGTTGTCTTTGAATATTGGGTTTACGACATGTCCCTGCAGGCCATCCTGCGACTTCTTACTGTGCCAGAGTCGAAGACGTGACAGAACTGACACAGAGTCGTCGTGGTCCTTTTGACTGTCCTTTTTCACCCACAAACCCACTGCCGCCTGTGGAAGTGGCTGATCCAGGAACAGCATACGCATCACATAAATCTTTGCTAAGGAGGGCAACTCCCTGTAGACGGCCAGACACGTGGCTGGGTGGTTGTACAACCGGTCCAGAATCTCTGGACTCAACTCCTCGAGGTATTCGTGTAGGTTCTTGCATTGTAACTGGACACGCAGGTGCATTTTTCATAAAGGAGAGCGTAAAAATGTAGATAGCGATTGACTAGGACCCCGCCACAGGATGATTAAGAACGTAACCAGCGATATCTGCCACCGTGTTCTCCAAAGGAGGGCTTTGTGTGAGCAGCACAGTCTGGAGTATAAGTCTGGATGATAGTGATTTGTGTTGAGAGGCTATACCTGCTGGAATCCTGTATGTTGTACTAAGTACAAGTGGACGACCAGACTTAACCTGGCCCTTCTCTGAGACTGCAATTATTTATATTCTATTTGGCTCTTGTCACCCCAATGATGTCATAATGAGTGAACTATATCCATACATGGAGTTCCAGATCGACAGGAATTGAGTTGTTCATTTTTGCAATTTAATCAGTGGTTTACAATGCAAAAGAGTAGAAGCAACTCATTAGATTCACACAGATGCCCCCCCCCCCATTCTCTTCTCTTCCTCTGTTGAACACCTGAGTACTATTTTGATATCAATGTGCCTGATGGAACTAATCGTATATCACTTTTAAAAAACAACAACTTTATTTCACACTGAAAATGCTGAGTTTTAACCCATTAAGACCAAGAACGCATCTTGTGTGTCATTTTTAGATTTCTTTGGCTATTCAAAAATAGCAGATATACAAGCTCAGAGTGCCGCGCTATGAGCTTGTAGATCTGCTATTTTTGAAGAATCGTGAAAATTTGTGGCAAAGTCTTGGATTATATATTACTTAAAGCGAACATTTGTAAAATATTTCGTTCCAGGAACCCCCAGAAACAAAGATTTGAATTACAAATGTCCGCCAAAAAAAAAGAAAGAAATTCAAATATTTGCACAACTTTTCATGATTTTTTCAAAAATAGCAGATCTACAAGCTCACCGAGTTGCTCACCGAGTGCCGCGCTATAGAGCTTGTATATCTGCTATTTTTGAATAGCCGAAGAAATCTAAAAAATGACACACGGATGCGGTTCCCGGTCTTAAAGAGTTAAATAAAGCGATGAGATTGCAGGCTTATTTCACGTTTTCAGGTTGAATCTCCTCTCTCTCTCTCCTCTTCTCTCTCCTTCCCTCTCTCCTCTCTTTATCGCCATCAGTCAGCAACTCCGGTGATTTGACCAAGCCCACCCCCCCCCCCCCCCCGTCTCTCTCTCTCTCTCTCTCTCTCTTCTCTCTCTCTCTCTCTCTCTCTCTCTCCATTCTCATCACTCTGTTCCCTCTGCAGTATCCCTGCAGTTCCATCAGTCACACATGTGTGCGCGCACGTGCACGCACACACTCACGCACGCACACGAAGCAGGCAGCAGCCACACTCACTCAGCGATGTGGGGGTTGTCGTCAGTGGTGAAAAGTAACTAAGTACATGTACTCAAGTACTGTACTTAAGTACAATTTTGAGGTATTTTTTACTTTAGAGTATTTCCAATTTTCAGTACTTTTACTTCTAGGCCTACTCCACTACATCTCAGAGGCAAATATTGTACTTTTACTCCACTACCAATTATTTGAAAACTTTAGTTACTAGTTACTTCTGCAATTATCTGTTATTATATTATCAAACATACATTAACCACTTACTGTAAGCCCTATTTTATACCTAAGCTATTTGAAAATAGCAGATCTAAAAGCTCACAATCGCGTTGTGAGCTTGTAGATCTGCTATTTTCAAACATTTTAGTACTTTTACTTTTGGTACTTTAAGTACATTTTGATACCTATACTTTTGTACTGAGAGAGAGAGAGAGAGAGAGAGAGAGAGAGAGAGAGAGAGAGAGAGAGAGAGAGAGAGAGAGAAAGAAAACACATTTCCTCTCCTCTCCTGCCTTGTCGGGAATCTGACAAAGCCTCAGACCGGTCCTAAAGTACCCTGAGTTACACTCACGCAGGCACGCACGCACACACACACACCTCATTCCCTTGCTTGAGGACAGTGTATCAGGGGGTACAGAGCAGCTGTCTGCGGTTTAACCCCTTGGCGGCTCCTCCTGGTGTTGTGTCAAAGTGTCCTTGAGCAAGACACTGCTGCTACTGCTGATGAGCACATTGGTGTCTTCTGTCTGAAAGAGGCAGACTGGAGTTAAAACAAAGACATTTAACAAGTTGGACTAAAAACCTTTAGTAAATTGTTAAAAACACAAACTCTTTAAACACTTAACCCATTAAGACCTGAAGCCCCATCTCAAAATATTTAGTTTCCAAAATAGCAGATCTACAAGCTCGTAGCACTCGGTGCCGCGCTACGAGCTTGTAGATCTGCTATCTTTGAATAGCCAAAGTGTAAAATAATGCTTTTTAGCTCAAATGAAAAAGTGACACAGATGCGTTCCAGGTCTCGATGGGTTAAACACTTAAAGGGCAAGACCACTTTGGTAGAGGTTTGGGTTGTGTAGTTACCTTGCCATGATGTAACTCCAAAGGTGGGCAAGAAATTAAAAATAATTGCTCCATTGATTAGAAATTGATAATTCAAAATATGCTCCTCATAAACGAACGCAAACAAAGTTGATTCAGACAATATAGAACATCACCGAACCCAGTACTGTTATTTTTTTCAATAAAAATGTCAACTTCCTGTTGATTTTGCCATTTTTAATAAGTAGAAAACCTGGACTGGATCCGCGGATCCGGATCCAGATCTTCAAATAGTAAAATCAACAGGAAGTTGAAATTTTTATTAAAAAAACAAACAGTACTGGGTTTGGTGATGCTCTATATTGCCTGAATCAGATATGTTTGGGTTCATTTATGTGCTAAAAGAGTGTCTGTTTTACCGTACAATGTAAGTCAATGAGGAGCATATTTTGAATTATTGAATTAATTAATTAGCGGTTCTGGATGACCGAATTTACGACCGAATCGACGCCATGCACTCAACTCCCTTGGGTCGTCAGCAACGTGCGCACCGAATTTGAAGTCCTTCGTTCGGACGGTTCTGGAGATATAGGTGAACAGACGTTCGTACAGAGATTCCGTGTTTTTATTACAAGATTTCAAAGAAAAGTAGACCAAATCACAGCGAACTACATGGCTAAGCACGTACTGTAGCTTGTCTTGGGCTCCTTCTGACATTGGAGCCACCTCCAATGAGATTTGGGAGCTTTCGGCTCCTTTTATCTCCTCTTCTAGCCATCAGAAACAATGCATCTCCACCATGCCCTGCTTCTGAACATTGTGAATGGAGAAAGACAAAAGGAGAAAGAGAGGGGAGGGGGAGGGGGGGGGGAGTGTCCGTTCATCATGGGACCCAAGAGAGTAGATTAGATGAGAAAAGGAGAGGCTAGAAAGAGGGAGAGAGAAAGAGAGAATTCTCCTTGAGAAGCTTCTTGCTACAATGTGGCCACAATTATCCACTGCACAAATGGCCAGTTCCTAATCCCCCCCCCATTAGCGTGTGAAGTAATAATCTCACATAATCTGATCTGGGAACCGAGGATATTGTTAACATCTGCTGCCCCGGCAACCTCATTTAATGCATAATAAGCAATTACAGTTAATGCTTTGTTGTTGCAGCACACAAAAAGCTAACCGCTATAAGCCTCATTTCCTATTGCTCGGTCACGAGCAGTGCTAATTCATATTAGCATTGGCAGAGACTACATTTCCTGTGTGAGAATCCCCCTGTCACAGGCTTAAAACCGATTTATACTCAGTTCTGCCCAGTGTTGTGCACCGAAAACAGCCGACCGAAACAGCAGCTTGTAGATCGGCAGTTTTTGGGCACAATGCGCAGCCAAGTACAGTATAAACCAGGCATTAGTGAGGCATTTCCATTAGCCTGGAACACGCACGCACGCACGCACATGCATGCACGCACGCACGCACACACACACACACACGCACGCACACACACACACACACACACACACACACACACACACACACACACACACACACACACACACACACACACACACACACACACACACACACACACACACACACACACACACACACACACACACACACACACACACACACACACACACACAGCGCCTAGATTTCCATTAACCTGTGGGAGCTCCTGTGCTGCTGGGAGGAGAACCTTAATTTGCAGCCCACTGTGGCTCCGGCAGATGAAGGTCGTTAACAAATACCTAATTACCGCTTCCTTTAGTGTGGTTGTGTAGGTGTGTGTGTGTGTGCACGTGGCCCTGAACTTCATCAAGTCCAAAATGTGTGTGTGTGTGTGTGTGTGTGTGTGTGTGTGTGTGTGTGTGTACTGCAGATCAGCGTTGAACACGCTGTCATCTATTTGATGCAGTGCGTTCACGTGCACACGCCTCACTGTGATGTTTGAACTGTGAATTATCCTCATGCTGAGACAATTTCACACTCGAGATCTCACACAAAACAATATGTCAGTGTGGACTGTGGAGGTATGGGAGAAGATGCGTGTGTGAATATGCACGTGCGTGAGTGAATGAATGAAGGAATGAATGAATGAATTTGTCTGAAGACCCATCCCTTACGGGACTAAAAGACACCAAAAAACATAATTAATATCCAATGTTCAGCTATCAATAACTGTGTGTGTGTGTGTGTGTGTGTGTGTATGTGTGTGTGTGCGTGTGCGTGTGTGTGAGATCATTTGGTGGAGAAGTCTCAAATACAGCTGTTGATTTAACGTTTGGTGGCAGTTTTGCCAACAGAATGATGTTGTTTTAGTTGAGCTACTGGAAAGCAGTGACTAGCTGAGTTATGCACACCTTTAGGTTGTCTTGTTTTCAATGTTCTTCTGTTTACAGTTTAATGTAGAAAACTAAAAACGGGCACTCTCAGTGTGTAATGCGGTTTGCCGGGTGCACGGCTCGCGAAGATTCACAGTAAGAAAGTAATAGCCAGGACTCCGAAGTCCCTCTGGTACTTTTAATTAATATGCGCACAGACCAGCCTGATCTCCAGAGATTACCGTAACATTGCACGGAACGAGTGCACTTCATTCCGTGGATAGCCGCCTCGGAACTCCCGAATTGCGTGCATATGTACGGCGAGTCCCACGGTGGGCGTAACCAGTCGCAACCCGGAAAAACCCGGAAGCAGAGCAGTCCCCACAAAAAAAATTACGACTCTGTGCCTATCGGTACATAACTCAAACGGCGCTGAGTAGGCACAGGCGAACTGTCACCCCGTGAAGGACCACCGAGGGAGCTAAGGCGACCGAGTTGCCGTCCTGAACGGTGGGACGTTCGCCTGTGCCTACTCAGCGCCGTTTGAGTTATGTACCGATAGGCACAGAGTCGTAATTTTTGTGACTGCGCGCCTCCGAAATGGTTTTGTCACAAAGGGACATATGCACGCAATTCGGGAGTTCCGAGGCGGCTATCCACGGAATGAAGTGCACTCGTTCCGTGCAATGTTACGGTAATCTCTGGAGATCGGGTTGCACAGACAGACACAGCAAACACGGATGCGTTTCGGTGTCAAGCCTTCATACACACTGAGGAAGGCTTGGCGCTGAAACACGTCTGTGTTTGCTGTGTCTGGCCGTGCGCATATGAATTAAAAGTAGGCTACCAGAAGGACTTCGGAGTGCTGGCTATTACTTTCGTACAGTGTAATGTACTACGTGAAGGCATTTTTCACCTTGTTTCATCATTGCGTCCACACATCCAGAGACACAGTGTAAACCAACTGACTGGTCTGACAGTAGTGTATGTTTTGTATTGTATACATTTATTTAGCTGCATCCTTTTGTGGAGTTTTTTGGAGCAGTTAATGACACTTCCTTTCGATGGGAATTTACATTTACCTCCCCTTGTGGTCTCCTGATAGATTTTTTTTCACGCCAATTGGCTCTATTCACAGCAGCCACATTATCACTTCCTTCACAGGTGTTACCAATGATACTAATGAAGGCTCTGTTCCATTTAGTGTGGCACAGTGGTCCTCAGACTTCTTAGGGCGGTTTCAGACTGGATCCGTTTGAATCGAAGCGTTCCCGAGTACGCTTGGCTTCTCCCAGCTGGTCAGCATTCACACTGGCCAAAATCCTTTCGTACTCGACCATTTAATTTAGCAGTAATGGTAAATATGTGCCTCATGGGGGCGCTGTTGACTATGGGGCTTTGGAAGAGAGAATGTCATTCTCAGAAGAAACTCTAGAGTGAATAATAAAGTTTGACTGTGTTCCTGACGATGTCTTGAGTTATAATAACAACAGATCAACAATACACAACCAAAGCATTGTGTGCACTGGTCTTTGAAACCTCGAAATGTAACGTCGTCTGTTAATATGATATTGGCGTCACGGACGCATCCTTGGTATGACGTCACGGACTAACCCTTGGTGTATTTATCCTTATAAATACGTTCGCCACACATGTGTTTTTTGTTTATTATTTTTCACGGCTCGTGCTACTCAAACACTAGCGGGATTATTATTTCTTGTCAACATTCAAGTAGAACAATGAGAAGGTATAACCCAGCTAAAATAATGCGTCATTATAACAAATATAAAAATGATATATGATTAGCAGTCCAGTCTGTCCACTTCCTTCTCTTGGTACGGATGGATTCACACTGCCGCGTTCCGTTCCCGACTCCGCAGCAATCGGACCCGAGACTACCTCCCCAGGTGGTTTCGAGTACGGTACGGTGATGCGTTACGTGGAACGGTTCGCTACGTTCACACTACCACAACATCTGCCATGTGGTCTGGAGTGCGCACCCGGGACCCGAGTGTGAAACGGCTATTAATTTCCATGACCCCCATAAGTGTACAAATTTGTACACTTATGGAACCCCATAAGTGTACAAATGGAACCAAATGGAACCAAATGGACCCTTACGGGTCCATTTGGTTCCATTTGTACACTCTCAGAGTTACACACCCGTCAAGGGGCCATTTGGAGTGTTTCCAGTGAGCCAACATGCACAATATCAGCACCCTGACTCTGTTTCACCTGAATGGAACAGAGCCTTCATTAGTATCATTGACAACAGTTGTGAATTTCTCCACACTATGGCTGCTATGCATAGAGCATATTTGGAAATAAACCAGTGTTACACATCCTTTAATGGATGGTGTCATCCCCATTCATTTCCAATGGAAACCAGTGGCATGAAGACACAAAAGCGACACCCGACGTTTGTAGCTGCTACAAAATCTACAAAGCTTGCAATCCATGTTGAGCTGGCCTCAACTGCAGCTACAAAGCTACACAAGATCCAAAGGATTGTTTAACCAATTCCTAACCAGTTCTCTCCTCACACAATTCCTGCTTGTATTTGGGGGGAAACTAATTATTTCCGTCACCCTGTTCCTTTGAATCCCAGGCTTTATATTCGCTCGTCGGACGCACGCTGACATCAGTGAGCGTGTTGATTAGCACTTCAACAGCGACACAGCGACAGATACTGTATGCTGGGTCACTTTGTATTTTTTGTAGCTGCCAGTGAGAATGTAGCATTAGAAACACATTATTGGATCTATTGCTGAGGTGTCGGCCTCATTGCACTTGATGACAGGTGTCAGTGTCAGCCTCATTGCACAACTGACAGACAGTATATGATTGGAGTGGTGTTTTTATTGTACAGTACAAAGCCATGGAGAATGTGTGTGTGTGTGTGGGACCCTGTAGTTTCATGCACGAGACAGTGAGTTGCCACTGAGGTCAGCTGTGTGTGTGTGTGTGTGTGTGTGTGTGTGTGTGTGTGTGTGTGTGTGTGTGTGTGTGTGTGTGTGTGTGTGTGTGTGTGTTATTTGAAACTGTAACCACTTAAACCCTCTATTCTCAGTGAATTCTTGAATTCTCAGTGAATTCTTGAGTTGCAACTGTACTTTGTCTGCTCTTGTATCCTTCTACGCTGAATCTTGACCTTGTAGGTCGGCCATGTCTGGCGAATGTTGTGTTACTAGCTGAGAGAGGAACTGGAATTGAAGCCAGAGAGAGAGAGAGAGAGAGAGAGAGAGAGAGAGAGAGAGAGAGAGAGAGAGAGAGAGAGAGAGAGAGAGAGAGAGAGAGAGAGAGAGAGAGAGAGAGAGAGAGAGAGAGAGAGAGAGAGAGAGAGAGAGAGAGAGAGAGAGAGAGAGAGAGAGAGAGAGAGAGAGGAATTTCAGTATAGGCCAACAGTTGATCTTTGAACTCTGAAATTGTGAACACTTTGCAGCCATCTGCCTGACCAGAGAGATGCAATGCAACAAGACTAATAACAACAATATAATAACAGCCATCATCCATGTAAACCTGTGATCTCCAATCACCATCCAGACCTCCAACCTAAAAGTTTGCCCCTCACCTCTGATCAAAGTTTTAAAAAGTTATATACTTTTTCAAAACAACTTGGGCTTGTCCTGCAACACATTGTCAAACAGTTGTGGATTTGTTGACAGAAATGTTGCTGAATCATTGTTGACAGAAATCAGGCCATGTCCAAGAAGTGCCACAAGCATTCTATGTTTATGTCTGTGTATGTGTGGCGTGCAAGCGTACACACATGCTTGAACATGGAACTCACACAGGATAAACAAGTCAAATTGGAAGTGATGAAACAAATAAATGAGCCGACAATTGGAACTGGAACACAATTTTTTCTCTCCTGATTAGTAACCCACCTGATTTTCCGTTTACTAAATAGCTGGAGAGACGAGGAGACCTCATTTACTGAACAAACAGTCCATAACAATGATTGCTATCAGAACAGACAAAACAAAAAGCAAAAAGATATGTATTAAAAAAAGGGACAGAGCCATGCAAAACAGCTCCTCTTCCACAACTGTATGTGCCAAAGCATCTTTTCCTGATTCCTAGAAGTTTCAATTCTTAGAGAGATCTCGTCCTTTTCAGCAACACCTGCCCTGACACAGTTCAGTTGGTAGTAGAGTTCTCTATTCTCCTGTATGATGCTACTTAGTTCCTGGTGGGTATCACTGAACACACATTCTTTCGTTCCAATTTGAATGAAGGGAGCCTTTTAAGGGTGGCAATCTGTTTGTCTTTCCCTTGGGCCCTGATCACAGATTTTTTTGCGAGATGTTATTTGTTTCTGTTGCTTGTTAGAAGTCATGGCTGCCAGTTCCCCACCTGGCGTCATGCGAGAGCCCCGACCGGTCCAAACCATACTGAATGAATGCTAACTTGCATAACGTCTTCAGACTGGGCCTTAAGTCGAAGATATACAGTTCCGAGTATCCTCCAAAGATAATACGATCTCCCACCATGCAACAGCACATGCTACACACCTGGCAGGGGGCTAAGCCCTTGGTCGCAATCCTCTTCCAGGACAAGATCTCTGGGTTGAATTTCCACAGATTGTTGGAGTTGTAGCCGCCAAATATGTACAGCTCTCCGTTGTCGGCAAATGCCGAATGACTCTTGCATCCTTCCGGATGAATGTGTGCAGAAGGCGTCCTCAGCCAGCAGTTGGTGTCCGTGTCAAACACTCTGATCTTCTTGTATTCGTCCTCGTCGTTGTCCCCTCGGCCCCCAAATACAAACATCTTTTTCCCGATAATGGTGGCAGAGTGACACGTCGAGGCAGGTGGCACGGTGCCTCTGGTGTCGATTAAAGACCAGATCATTGTGGCGGCGTCTAACTTGTGGATGCTGTTCAAATATCTCAGCTTGTTGAATCCTCCATAGATATACATGACCTTCCCCAGAACGCAGGCAGAGTGGTATTTCCTCACCTCCGGGACAGTCCCGGAAACAATGGGCTTGAACCACCTGTGGAGTGTCGACATCGAATGCATAAAGCACTGTCCAGTACTTGCTATTGGAAGTGTACCCTCCCCAGATGTAGATGATGTCTTCTATCAGCACGGCTGTGTAGCCAGTGCGGTCGGGGGGAACCTCAAGGGGGACGTTCTCCTTTTTTAGTTGTTGCCGGGGGCAAATTCATCCAGCGCAAAGACACTGTGTTAAGTATGTGTACCTCAATCTGACCACTCCTGTTCATAAAATCCACATTGTACATGTAGGGCACCTCCAAAAGAGTACAGCTTGTCCCCGACTGGCACAGCTCGGTGTATTTCCGGTCCTCCCTTCAGATGCACTGTCCACCAAAACATATTATTTCTCTGAGAAACTCTTTCTCTCTCTCTGTCTTTAACTCTCTCTGGACATCTAGCCATCTTCTCTACACCTCAAACTACTTATATAGGCCGGTGTGACGTCACACATGACGCCCACAGTGGTCATGTCTTATTTTAAGGTCCTTGTACTGAGCATTGATCAGTAGGCTATTTGGAGAAAGTGTCTCTGCTCACTATTCTTTGTTCTTGTCAAAACGTTGGACCACTCTAGGCTCTGTCATACTTTCACCTAGAAGCTTTGCGTTAACTGTAAAATGCTTGTCTTGTTTGGGAATATCAGGGACGTTTTGAAACTTGTGTTTTTATATTTTCTGAATATATTTTCTTTTTTAAACTGATTATTTTCTTTTCTTTTCTTACACTAGGCTCAAGATCGACCCCACTGTTTTTCCCAGGAACAGATGGTTTATTTAATTTTTCCATAAACGTTTTTGTGACTCTAAATACTTTCACATACTTAGAGCTAGAAAATCCCTTTAACCTTAATTTATTAATACATAATACATTAATATAACATTTTTAATATTAGACTCTAATACTTCCCCATTCGACTCTAACACTTCCTCTCTCTCTCGCACACAGGCACGCATGCATGCCGCACACAGGCACGCGTGCGCATGCACACACACAACCACACACACACAACACACACACACACACACACACCACACACACACACACACACACACACACACACACACACACACACACACACATCACACACACACAGACACATTGTGTTAGCAGGTGGGCGACCTAAACAGACAATATTCCAATTTACTGACTCTAATTTGAATTGTGCTCTTATCATTTGCAACAGGGTGTCAAACTAATTTAAGGGTTAGTCACGGGGCTGTACTGGGTAAAGTGAGATTAATACTGGTCACACCGTTGCGCCATTGCGAACGCACACACACATTATTTATTTATTTTCTTTTTAAAATGTTCTCATGTGTCTCAGTCTCTGCTATATACAAAATGTTTCACTTTATGAATTTAGTTTCTTAGATTTATTATCGGTATAACTTAAAGTCGTAGGCTACAATAAAGTTTTGATGCAAGATAAAACAAAAGAAAATGCATATTGGTCATTTTGATAGCCCCACCATTGCTATGAATAAACCATTTGAAATGGAGTATTAGCACTGTTGACAAGTAACCGGACAAACAGAACATCAGCATTCCTTCTTCTATTTATTGAGGGCAAAACAGATAGGCTAAGTTTCACCTCTGTGAAAGTCTGTGTGCGCGGATGTGTGTGTGTGTCTGTGCGTGCGTGCATGTTTGTCAGCGTGACGCTAACCATTTTAGCTTAAATGCTTTGCTTTTTCACAGTGAAGACGATTCTGAAACTCACTTTTCAGTTGTCGTAGCTCTCTCTCCATGGCATATTGTAATTATTCCGTGAGAGACTGCAAAGAGGTGGAATTACCTTGGTTGTTCTGGGATACATGGACAGACTGGTTGACTGGAGTCCTGCACAGTGGGGGTTGTTCATTGTCACTCACCATCTATTTGTTTAAAAAAATAATACCACATGAACCCAAGCGTCCCTATTCTGGGGGCGAATATTCGGCGAAGATAGCCGATCTACAAGTAATCTGTTTTCACACACGTGCTTAGTCAAGGAGACTCTGATGAAATAAACCTCAGCTCTGGAAGTGGAGAAATGTTTAATGTTTATATCTAATCTTCCTCCTCTACTAATATCCACCTCCCCTCCATTAACTCTCTCTCTCTCTCTCTCTCTCTCTCTCTCTCTCTCACCCTCGCTCTCTCTCTCTCTCTCTCTCTCTCTCTCTCTCTCTCTCTCTCTCTCTCTCTCTCTCTCTCTCTCTCTCTCTCTCTCTCTCCCTCTCTCGTTCACCCCTTCTCCCCATCCCCATCCTCATTCAGTTCCAGCCCTCTCACACAAGTGTGTGTGTGTGTGTGTGTGTGTGTGTGTGTGTGTGTGTGTGTGTGTGTGTGTGTGTGTGTGTGTGTGTGTGTGTGTGTGTGTGTGTGTGTGTGTGTGTGTGTGTGTGTGTGTGTGTGTGTGTGTAATCCTCGTACTGGTTGTTGTTCACGTGAATGCCTGAATGCCCGCAGGCATGTGCACGTCTGCATAAATGTATGGTTGTATGATTGATAGTGTGCGAGTGTCTTTATGAGAAAGAGTGTATGCGCCACTATGGCAGCGGGAGAGAGTCTTAAGTGTGTGTGTGTGTGTGTGTGTGTGTGTGTGCGCGTGCGTGCAGAGGGGAATGGTCTGCAGTCTCTCTTCTGGTGTGTACAGTAGCTGAAGCCCATATTTCGCTTCGCCACCTGATTTGACAGGTCGCACACACACAAACACACGCTCATGCGGTTTTGATTATGTTTTACTCGCTGTGTGAGACCACACAACACAGGCCTTTGAACACACACACAGGACATTACTGAGAAATATTGACTGCTAACGCCTCTAAACCTAATAGCACATAGGTGTGTGTGTGTGTGTGTGTGTGTGTGTGTGTGTGTGTGTGTGTGTGTGTGTGTGTGTGTGTGTGTGTGTGTGTGTGTGTGTGTGTGTGTGTGTGCTTGTGCGTGCGTGCGTGTGCCGTGCGCGCGTGTGTGTGCCCTGTAGTTTTGTGTTGGATAATAATATAATAATTGTGCATGAGACAGCGAGTCAGCTGTGAGTGTGTGTGTTATTTGGAGGAGTGGACTTGAGATTGTATTGCTTGTCAAGTTGCAAATTTTTCCCACTCATCAGATTGTCATTTAACTGTAACCGCTTAAACCCTGTATTCTCAGTGAAACTTGAGATGCAATTGTACTTTATCTGCTATTGTATCCTTCTACACTGTATCTCGACCTAGATCGTCTATTTCTGGCGATTGTTGTGTTACTAGTTGAGAGAGGAACTGGAATTGAAGCCCAAATTACCTGCAAACAACCCTCCCCTTGAATTGTAGCTCATCTCCACATTATAATTCTTTACTCAGCAGGAGGGTCAGTTGGACTGTTGCAGTCACATTTACGGAAATAATTGGCTGGATTACTGAATATTTTCTCTCTCTCTCTCTCTCTCTCTCTCTCTCTCTCTCTCTCTCTCTCTCTCTCTCCAGATAAATGTGATGAAGCCCTGGTGTCTCCTCTTCCTCACACAGCATTCAGCAGCTCGTCTGTCTTCAGCAATGGCTACGCACCTGAATATGCCAAGCTCAACAGGAGAGGAGGTACACACACACACACGCACGCACGCACGCACGCACGCACGCACGCACGCACGCACGCACGCACGCACGCACGCACGCACGCACGCACGCACGCACGCACGCACGCACGCACGCACGCACACATGCACAAACAAACAAACAAACAAACAAACAAACAAACAAACAAACACTGGTCTAGAGTGTCAAGTTTCACAATATAATAATTGTGTAAACAAAGGTGCTGTATTCGGTGAGTATGAAAATAAATAAACCAGGGGATGCGAATGAAAAAGAAAAGAAAAGAAAAAAGCATCTAGGAAAACAAAGCCAGACTGACTAACTAACTAATTATGAAAACAAAAGCCTACCCAATGGCCATAAATCCAAAAATGGCAACCACCCCTGACCTACAGTAGTGTGTCTTAATAGTCCTACCTTTGTGATGATGTCTACCTTTATTACACGGCTTTGTTGAATGCTTGATTCTGATTGGTCAATCACTGAATTCAGCGGTGTGTTATTTCTGGATAAGGACCATGGCTGCGCTGATTGATTTTGTGCTGTATCCAATGTGACATACAGCCATGTAAACAAACATACAATGTCATTTACAACTAAACATTGCACTCAAGAATGTTTTTGAAAAGATTTGAAGCGAGAAATAGACAATACAGTAACCGGGAAAAAAAATCCATTTGATCAACACTTCCTTGTTTTCCAAGGCGACCGTGTCCGCCCAGCGCAGCCCTTATGGAATACTTTCATTACCTTAAGCAGGGAAATACTTTGTTTTGTTGTTACTTTTGGCTAAATGTATTAATGTATTTATTACGTAGCCGTGTAATAAGTGGGATAATTGACGGCCAGCCGGTCATTGTTGAGAAATAAAACCCTTCAGGGTGATTATTATATTATAACCATCCCGTTGGGTTTTACTTCTCAACAATGACCGGCTGGCCGTCAATTATCCCTTGCATATGGGCTGTATAGAGGCCCCTGTCTTAACTTAGCCTCGCGTAGACAGACTATATCACTGTGTAGATATGAGTCTGGTGCTTCTATGAGGACGTTTTCTTTCCCCAAGGGGCGGGATGAAAACAATGTCTCTGGATGCAATTGGTTAGACCTACAACCAACTACCAATTACAGTCTCCCATATTTGAATACTGGGCCCTGATTGGTCACCCCAGACCTCGGGAGCAGGAAATGGATTCACAACGGAGCGGTCCCAGACCCAAATCGCAGAGGGGATTTTTTTTTTGCACTGGCAGATTCGTCTGGTCCCAGGCTAGTCTTAACTGTCCCTAGGCAATGTCCCTAACATTAAAGTAGGATAATTAATACAAAGCTTACAAAGTTTGCTCTAGGATTCACAAAACATAAGCCCAAGGCTACAAACGGACAGGTCATATGGACGAGCTGATGCAGACCCAGGTCTTTAATATGACAGCAGTCAGGTGGCTTCGATCGGTGGAGTTGGAGTCAGAGGAGCAGGACCGACGAATGGGAAGGGAATACAGAATTGGTGGGGAAACGAGGTAATGGGTTGATTTGAGGTGATTGGTGATTGGATGGAGGTGCCTGTAGAGAAAGATAGAGGGAGGAGAGACAGACAGGGAGGACACAGACACAAACACAAAGCAACGTGGCAAACACACACACACACACACACACACACACACACACACACACACACACGCACACACGCACACGCACACTTTGTGTTTGTATTCAGAGACCAAAACACAGCTGCCATCTTTTAGTAATCACACACTCTCTCTCCTCTATACAGTCTTTATATCAGGGAATTCAGAAGTAGAGCTCCTTTCCACATCTGTCCATGACAGACAGAGACAGCACCCCTGTTTCTTTACAATCAAGAAATGATACATTTTATTAGTAATACATTCAGCAGAGGAGACATTGCTCAGAAATGAGAAATATGTTTCCCATAGGAGGAATTCATACACTTTTTTTGCCATCTGCCTGCACACTTTGCTCATTGTCAAAGAAATATCTGTCGTATGTGAATCATTGACTTAAAATAACCCAAGCTGGGAGCTGGTTTCTCACGTGTGGCTACAAATTCCTCTTATCTCAGAACTGTATTCACAGTGACACTACTGGAGCTTCACAGACCCGACACGCAGCCCACTGGGAGGGCAGCAGGGCTGGCAGTCGCTTCATATCAAGAACATTAATCTTTTATTGATATCCATACACAGGCAGAGGATGTGAGCTGCATGTGACAAACAACATAATGGACAATGAGGGATGAAAACAGAGCTTAAGTTTAAAGATTCACCTCGTTCTTTAATTGGCTCCTCAGAGAGTGAACAACATATGATGAGCTCGGTCATTACCACATTAGCATACAGCATAACAAGGGAATTTGACATGAAATCGACGTTTCCCAGAAACTTTTCTTCACCGGTGTCTCTCATTTTCAGCCGTTGTAAAGAGTGAGCAAGTCTGAGAGGTTCGGCACGGTCGGTTGCTCTAGCAGATTGTGCTGCAAATCAATAGTGCATGTGCTTTACTAAGCCGATTGATGGACTTTTTGAACTGAGAGAGAAGAGAATAAACTTCTCCTACAGACATATAAATTTCACTGAAATATAAATAAGCTGTTTGGCAGCCATTGCTGCTGGAGACCTGAAGCTATAGCGATCAGTTAATCTGCTGTGTTCTTCCTGTGCAACAGAACAAGGCAGGCATAAAATCAATGGCACTCACCACTTATATGAAGCTTGTGTTATGAAGGCTGACAGAGATTAGATGAGATTTAGAACTCTGTATGTGTGCGTGGGAGGTTATATGATTTGTGCGTGCTTCCGTCAGTCCGTGCGGCGTGCGTGTGCATGTGTGTATAGTGTTCTTGTGTATTTATGCCTGCATTTATTTATTTTTCTCTGTGCATGTCTGTGTGTTTGATTGAATATTTGATTAGGCAAAAAATGTAAACAGCACAATTACGTTTATAATACTTTGTCTAAAAGGTCCGTCCTTGCGGTCTTGTTTCCTTTGGGGTCCTTGGTATTCAATTCATAGACATATATAGCAGCAACCAAACAGTTCAAATATCAACACAAAAATACATACAAAATAACACTATATGTACAAACGAAACAAAAATGCAGAAAAATAATAACATATGTACAAATAATGGGGGGGGGTCATCTGTCTAACGGGAAAATGGTACTACCTCCTCTTTTGGCCTCCAGTACCTGTGTGTGTGCATGTGTGTGCGTGTGTGTGCGTGCATGCATTCTGCGTGGGGCGCCTCGTGGAAGAACCATTCTGGTGCTCTGTAGCTTTACTGCAGTGGTTCCCAAACTTTTTTATCTTGAGACCCAAAAGAGAAATTTGATATATCTCCTAGTGAAAATACAAGCTACCAAAAACAGACGGGTACGACAGGTATTGAATAACCGGGTGGGGCATGCATTCCCAACTTGCATGGTTTCTGTCTTGCGTGGTCCCTGAGTAGGCTTTTCAAAGACTAGACCGGTGCCCTTTGGTATACACAGTGTAGTCTTTTAACACAGTAAAAGCTGGAAAGCATCTGTGCCACTTTAGATTTTAGCGTTGGCTATTCAAAAATAGCAGATATATAAGATTCACAGCGCGTCACTGCGAGCTTGTACATCTACTATTTTTGATCATTTTTTAAAAATCTTGAAAGTGTTTGAATATTTTTTTACATTTTATTTTTTAACACAAATCTTCTCTCTTGGGAGTCCCCGGCACAAAACACACATATATATATATATATATATATATATATATATATATATATATATATATATATATATAGTGTGGCACAGGCGCACCGTTGCTCCACCCCCTCTGTGTTCCTATTGGCTGGGGTTGAAACAGCCATAACTCCAGTTCCCAGCATGCTAAAGGCCGGAAACTTGGTAAGTGCTCTTAGACGGCCAATAGGGAAAGGCTGTAATTGACTAAGCCCCGCCCACCCCAGTTGGAGAACTACTGGTTTAGAAGTTATTAGTAGAATCGGCCTCAGGTCTTAATGGATTAAAAGCCTTGTGTGGACCAAGTGTTGCAGACTGAGTGTTTCGCTATAAAGACTAAATGCTGTACAATGCATCTTGTTCTTGTTCATTATTGTACAGATACACTAAGTTGTGGTGATATGCTTGAAACAAATAAGCTAACTAAACTTTGGAAGAGGATCTACTTGGGAACACTGAGCAACTGTGTGTGGGTTTGTGTTTACAGCACTGTATGTGACCAATATCTCATGCATTTCTTTTAGGGGAGGCGGGGTCCTCTAGGGCGTTTCTGCCCACATGCTTCTGGGCTGTTGATCCATACATGTTTGTATATGTATAGTGGTAACTGGTTGTGCAGCAATTACACAGTCAAAAAACCACAAAAAAAAACACACTGATCACTTAGGCTCAGTTAAATGTCTGCCGGATATACTTTATATTCTAAGGGAGCTGTATATCATTAAGACTAATGCATGACAGACGTGTCGTGCATATGTATTTCCAACCATCCCTTCAGGGATTTGAAGAAAATGTGGTATGCATCCCATGTCTATTGTGCATTATAGAAACATTCTTATAATCTGCTCATAACACTATTTAACACATTGGGTGCCAGAGTTTTATTAACAAAAAGTGACGTTGAGTGCCAGAGATCTCACCGTTTGTAGCGATACGCTGTTTACAGCTGCAGATTCCACGGCGAGCACCCGATTGCAAACAATATATGCCTGCACGATGGTGGATGGTCCTGGCTAACGCCTGGAACAATAACATCTCTCACGCGAGTCACCGGAGTGACCGGAGTGATCTTGGATCGAAAATGAGTGGTTTTCCCCACTGTAAAAAGTGAAGGAGTCTTTTTAGCAAGGAGATCAGACGGGAGCCAGTTTTTTTTGGCACTGTGATCCATCTGTCCCTTCCTTCTCAGAGTCACCGTGGGTGATTCCAGAGCTGCACTAGCCCCCCCCCTTGTGGAAAAAAACGAAAACAAAAAGATTGACTTCACGGAGAATCCTGGTTTTGGCACTCACCGTCACTTTTTGCAAAACCGGGAATTCCCGGTTTTGGCTGTGTTAATAATAGTTAAAATAACCAATAAATAATCATAATGCTTTATAACAATAATCATAACACATTATAAAACATTATTATTACTTATATTATACGATCAAGTATTATAATATTTCATGATATCACATTATAATAATGTTATAATATATTTTAATCACTGTTATAATGCATTACAGTGTGATTATGAGTCACTATATGTGGTCATTGTGTGCTTTAAATCAAGTAATTACATTACTGAAGGTGTAGGCATAAAGGTTTTGTGTTGTTCTTGCAATTATTGAATGCGTGCAATGTGTAGGGACTTTTGAATTGGCCAGGACAATAGGCCATTTGGAAAACTGGCTGGCAAGTCGGGCAGGTGAGGCAGGCTGGCAGGCTGGCAGGCACACAGTGACGCAGGCAGGCAGAGAAAATAACTTGGAATTGAACCTGAGGAACAGGGAAACATGGAGTCAAAGAGAGTTCATGTAACACGTGAGTACTGAGTGAGAAGTTGAAGTTACCTTAGTGTTAGTACCACGTTGGCAAACTGAACGATCTATCCAATACTGGAGTGTAGCCAGGGAATATAACTGCAGGAGCCTAGACACACGCACGCACGCACGAGCACGGGCGTACACACACACACACACACACACACACACAAACAAACACGGAACAAACAAACAGAACCAACAGAACGGGGAGGTTTAACAGCAGAAACACTGGGTATGAGGGGATAGCACAGCTGAACCACAACAGTACAGTACTCTGTGTGTGTGTGTGTGTGTGTGTGTGTGTGTGTGTGTGTGTGTGTGTGTGTGTGTGTGTGCGTGTGCGTGTGCGTGTGTCTCAGCGTGACACTGATGATTATAGCTTATTAAATGCTTTGCTTTTTCATTGTGAAACTTATTTTTCAGCTGTCGTATAGCTCCCTGTCCATGGTATATTGCAATTATCCCATGAGAGACTGCAAAGAGGTGGAATTAACTCGGTCGTTCTGGCATATACGTGGACAGACAGACTGATTGACTGGAGTCCTGCACAGTGGGGTTGTTAACTGTCACTCACCATCCTTTTTTTTCTTTTCTGTTAATTAACCACGTGAAACCTACCAATCGCTATTTGGCTGTACAGGTACTGTAACAAATGGTTGTGAATACTTTTTCCATCTTCCCAAAATCATCCCCCAGAGCACTTACAGACTAACCCCTCTCATCATTACACTCCTAAACTCCACAGTCCTGAGGATTTATTAATTAATAGGTAATGCTGCAGTCTGCAGTAATGCTGTATTTTTAATACATTTTTAATAATGTTGTGAACTTGTAGATCTGCTATGCTCGCTATGAATACAGGTGTACCTTGAGATTTTGACTTGCCCAAGTCACGTTTGTGTTTTTTAAAACCACTGGGTTAATTCTTAGGTTAAGTTTAGCTTAAGATTTTTGGTCCTGTTTAGGGTTTGAGTCCATACAGTCACATCTGATTGAAGGACCACAATGGAAAAAAATCTCTCAACCTTTTTTGCGTTTTATCCTTTTGACAGATTTTTGACATGATCCTATGTTCATGCATTTTTGTCAATAAAAAACATCAGTCAGTCAATCAGTCAGTCAATCAATGATATATACAATGCCATAACAGTTAAGTTACAGTACTTTTTGTTACTAAGACTATGGTTTTCATCTCTTGTGTATGTCTTTCTCTTCTTCCTGTTCTTTTTATGTGATATGTGGTCTTCTCTGTGCTCCACACCTCCACCCCACCTCCCTGTCCTCCTCTCCTCCCTCAACATCTGTGTATGACAGTCCTCCAGATGTGCTTTAGCTCCTCTCTCTCTCTTTTCTTCCTCCACTCCACTCGTTCACCTTGACATTCCACCCACTCCCTCCTTCCCACTTTTATTCAGTCAATTTCTTCTCACTTGTCTCTCTTTCGCCACATCAACACTCACCTTTTTCACCATTGGCCCTCTCTTTTTATTGATTCGTTTATTTCAATCTTTTTTTCCCTCCCACTCTCCTCACCCCTGTCAAACTCATCCACCTCTCCTCTCACCTCATCTGCTCTTTAGTTTCCCTGCCTTCCATTGTCTGTGTGACAGCGTAGCGTCTCTCCTCCTCTCTGTGACACAATTCTTCTGTTGTTTTGTTTTGTTCATGCCCTTTGTTCATTCCCTCTCACTTCCCCAGCCGTGTCTCTCTCACACCCTTCATTTCTTTTTTTTCTCCGTCTTTCCCGTCTACCTGGCTCCCCTCAAGTCAACACCAATCTATTGACCCCTCTTGTCCCCCTGGACCTCAGTTCATTTCTCCCTCTCTGTCTCTCTAATCCCATCTGCTCCTTCAGTGACAGCAAACATCACCATGCCTGCGACTCTCATCCTGTCACCCCTTACCTCTCACCTCCCTGCACTCATCTCTCTGTCCTCTCTTTCACCTCTTCCTCTGTCACCACCGCTTCTCTCTCCTTTGTACTTTAATAAAACGGTGGGAAATCTAATCACGCCATGATTGTCTCGGCCAGGCCAAAACCCATTCTTGATATTACTCCTAAAGATGTTGTCCAAACATCACACGAATCGCTTCATATTATTTCTATAATAGTCAAATGATCAAGACGGATCTGTCAGATTTTTCATATTCCATGCTGATTGGCTAAGATTGGCTTCCACAGTTGGCAGGAGTGGCCCGTTTTGAACAAAATGCCTCAAATCATGAACGCAGTGCCTGATGGCCATGAAACAAAATATATTTTTTAAAGAACTGAACATTTCCATTTCACGTTCCTCTCAAACGGGGTTCAATGATATATACACACACACACACACACACACACACACACACACACACACACACACACACACACACACACACACACACACACACACACACACACACACACACACACACACACACACACGCACACACAGTATAAATGTATCACCACACAGCCCACATTCTGCATAATGTTCAACTTGATGTTTAGATGCCAATGCCAACCTGCTGGTTCTCAGCAAACGTGCGCATCTCTCTCTCTCTCTCTCTCGCTCATTTACAACCACAGCAAGAGGTGACATGTTAAGTGTCACAGCACTGCCTCCTCATAAGTTTCTCTGCAAGAACAATGCTCATGAATGAAACATGGCTTACCATGTTCCACTCAGGGGTGATGTGATGGGGAGTCACTGTAGCTCTCGGTAGCTCTGTGTGTCCATCCCATCAGCCATGAATGCTGCTGTAGAGCAGATGCTGTGGACAAGTCATATTCGTTTGAGATGTCGTTTGACGTGTTGCCAGCCGTGTTCCCAGCCGCATACCCAATCACTCACTACTGAACAATGCTGGCATACTGCTTTGGCCGTATCCACTTCTCTTTCTCCGTTGTTGTATTTCACAGGGAAAACAAATTGTTCCCAAACTGGAGACCTTAAATGCTAATGCTGGGTCTTGAAGTTCTAGATTCAAAAGCACCACTCTAATCACAGCCATTGAACAACAACAAAAAACACTCCATATTTAAACTTTTAAGGTTGGCATTTTTTTGGGTAAATGAATGCCCTACTTCGTCATACAAGAGTAGTGAAAATAGCAGATCTACAAGCTCACAGCCAGTTGTGATGCGACGCGCTGTGAGCTTGTAGATCGCCTATTTTCACTATTTTATAAAACATAATGTTACAATACAAAAAGGAACGGTTTTGAAGATACAGGGTTTCCAGCCAACTGTGACAATCTACTCTTATAAAGGGGAGATTGCTACTTCCGCGGCTGACGCCCACAGCAATTCCATAGCAATTCCATTCATTTGCACCTCTCGCCTGCTGACGCCATACCCACAGCATTGATTTCGACTAAACACAACAACTACATCGGACCTCTCAACACAAAACCAGCCACAACGTGCACGCTGAATTTACGGGTGGCGTAGGGCACCTCTCATTGCTCACTACATATTTTCCACCTCGCAACATAATTAATTCCACTCACCACATTACGAGCACAACGGAAGGGGAAACAGTTTCGCACCGTTTACCGTGCGCACCACCGAACGCCAACGGCCACAGCCGAAACAACACGAAGCAGCGGCCATTGAAATCAGCCGTCTTCGCTCGCAAAAGTATGTAAGGGATAATGCATGGGGACGTAGTCATTATTCACATTTAAAGCCCTTCAGGGCGATTAACCACCATTATCCCGCTTATTACACGGCTACTTAATAAATACAATGAAAGTATTCCATAACTATTGGGCTGGGCGGACACGTTTGCCTCGGAAAACAAAAAAAAAAATCGCCCCAAAACACAGTCGCCCCGGGCCAAATCCGGCGGTATTACAGGCAAATCGCCAGTATATACACTGGGGGGCGAATGTGTTTTGGGGCGACTTTTTTTTTCCATTTCCTCATTTGTTTTCCGAGGCGATTGCATCGTCTATTTCTCCCTTCAAATGTTTTCCAAAACATTCTTGAGAGCAACGTTTAGTTGTAAATGACATTGGTTGTTTGTTTACATGCCTGTCATGTTGGATAAAGCATAAAACCAAACAGCGCAGGTTCAATCTCTCTGCATCGCCACAACAACAACAACAGAAGCACGTCCTTCGCTTCACCCCCTCCTCCCCCCTCTTGCTTACCTTTCTGTTCGAACCACGCCGTTGCTTTCCACACTCACGCTAATATGTCCGTCATTCACGTGCCATGTACATCCCAAAGACAACCTAGGATCTACACCAGACTTTTCAAAGCGCGCGTATGCGTGGCGCGTACAGCGCGTTTCTTCAGATCCAATTGATATCAATGATAGCGGCTACACCAGGCGCGTGGATACGCGAGTCCCGCATACGCAGGCTTTAAAAATAGGACTGGATGTAAAAGTGCGTGTGTGCGTGTGTGCGTATATGCGCGTGTTTACGAAAAAAAGGCTGGTGTGTTTCCACAGTTTACTGTGTGTGTGTGTGTGTGTGTGTGTAAGCACCGCAGGTTACATCTCCGCACAGACATCCGCACTATGATCGTCACCCAGCCAGCCAGCAACAACAACAAAACAATCTTATGGCCTACCTTTCCTTGAGGTCAACTGTGAAGAATAACATTGCAAAAATAGTTCCAATCCAGTGCGTAACACACAAACAAAAACACCTAATTTTGAGCCACGAGCGCCGTGAAGAAAAAGTCCAGGCTTTAATGTGTGTGCGACGTGTGTGTGTGTGTGTGTGTGTGTGTGTGTGTGTGTGTGTGTGTGTGTGTGTGTGTGTGTGTGTGTGTGTGTGTGTGTGTGTGTGTGTGTGTGTGTGTGTGTGTGTGTGTGTGTGTGTGTGTGTGTGTGTGTGTGTGTGTTGTTGTCACGTGACCACTACTAGCCAACCAACAGCCTGGACTACATTCAGTGTTGCCAGATTGTGCGCGAGAAACAAGCTACCATCCATGTTTATGCACAAACAACAGACAAAGACGGGGAGACGACGTAGGCCTAATAATAGAGCCCCATGCGCGGCTAGCGGGCCGGCCGCCCGTAGGGCGGACGGACCTCTAGTATATAATATTCAACTTGGTGTTCAGATGAGATATTGCCAATGCCAACCTGGCGGTTCTCAGCAAACATGCAAATCTGTTTCTCTTTTAAAACCACAGTAAGAGATGGCACAATAAGTGTCACAGTACCGCCTCCTTAAAGGTCCTATGACATGGCCCGAAAATATCATATTCATACTATACGTCACGTGGTGTCTCTGAAAACAGTCTGAAAACAGGGCGGGGTATATCACAGATTGATTGGCATTTGCAGAAGCTCTGCTCTGAGTTCGCCTCTCGCGTGCGTGCGTGCGTGCGTGCGTGCGTGCGTGCGTGCGTGCGTGCGTGCGTGCGTGCGTGCGTGCGTGCGTGCGTGCGTGCGTGCGTGCGTGCGTGCGTGCGTGCGTGCGTGCGTGCGTGCGTGCGTGCGTGCGTGAGTGCCTGCCTGCCTGCCTGCCTGCCTGCCTGCCTGCCTGCCTGCCTGCCTGCCTGCCTGCGTGCGTGTTTTATTGGCTCAGGGGAACTCTGTGTAATTTCTTTGAGGTTTGTATTGATGTTTCCAGTGATACAGGTCTGGTTATCTGACAGGGCCGAGTTCTGAGTGTAATGACTCTGTAATTGGATCAGATATGGAATTATTGTTGTTTGGACATGGGGCGTATGTGTGCGTGTGCGTGTGCGTGTGCGTGTGCGTGTGCGTGTGCGTGTGTGTGTGTGTGTGTGTGTGCGTGTGCGTGTGTGTTTCAGAATGCTTTGCAGCCTCACCCACCAACACCCTCCTCTCCATCCCTCTCATCACCTGGTTATCTGTCATTCTCAATCTCTTGTTACTTTCTCTGCCCTGCCCTCTTTCTCTGGCTGTCCCTCTCCTCCCCTTTTCTCATCTTCTCAAGGCCTCTATCTATACCCCACTCCTCCCTGTCTCCAGGGATCATTTTCAAATCTATCTTTCAACCCATTTCTTCCTCATCTGTACCGCTGTCTCTTTGCAGTATAAAATCCATCACACAGTATAGTGTATTGCAGTGACATCATGGTCAGCTTGCAGTGCCATCATGGTCAGTACAGTGACATCATGGTCAGTACAGTGACATCATGGTCAGTTCAGTGACATCATGGTCAGCTTGCAGTGCCATCATGGTCAGTACAGTGACATCATGGTCAGTTCAGTGACATCATGGTCAGTTCAGTGACATCATTGTCAGTTCAGTGACATCATGGTCAGTTCAGTGACGTCATGGTCAGTACAGTGACGTCATGATCAGTACAGTGACGTCATGGTCAGTTCAGTGCATAGACTGTAAAGAATACGGACGGAGGGAGCCCTGTGGTTTCTATAGACCGGCTTTGAAGCCACTTTTTTGGCGAATTCCAATCCGCCATCTTTGAACTTCCGGTTCCGAAAAGAAACCGGAAACGACTGCGATTGGCTGCAACCGCAGCGAGGGCGGGTCTTCGCTCGGTAGAACCAATAGAAGCCCTATAGAAACATAACCTACTTTATCATTAATTTAAACATTCATGGGACCATAATTTACTAAGGGACCAGTCGAAATTTACATAAGGGGGGGCATGGAGGAAATGTATGTGCCCTGATCTAAAATGCCATGACCCTCCCTTTGACAAAAAAAAAAAATCAATGACCCTCCCCAAGTGATTACAAAAAAAAGAGTAACCCTCCCCGCCTAGAAGTGTCACGATATATTGTGTCACGATATAGCCTATCGTGGTATTAAAATGTGATGATAGGTATTGTCATGATGTCATACTGTATCGTAATATTTTTTTAATTGTTTTTTTAATACAAAAAAAACACTTTCTTTTTTTTTGCCGGTGAAAGTTAGGAGTTTTTACTGTATGATATGAAATGTAAAGCTTATCATAATCATAGTAATTATTAATCATGTCCTCCATCATATTCAAGGTATTTTGGAGAGAAATGAAACAGACTCCAGTCAGTCACTTTCAGTTTAAAGCACTGCAGAGGGGAGGTGTTGTGTGTCAGCTGATGCTCGTTGACGCTCGTTAATGTGACATGCAGCTGCACTCTCAAATAGGCCTACATCTAATCTAAGATTGTATTATACTGTATCTGGTATTATAGATGTTTTTTTAGCTGTTGGAAATAACTAGGCTGCACTTGGTTGGTAAAGTCCAGATGACAAAAATATGAGGTTTGTGGAATTTATAGTTATGCAGTCTTATATTATATTATATTTGTTATATTAGTGTCTATCTGTCCTCTGAAACAATGGGTTTATAGTTAGTGAGAACTTCACTTCTCCATTAAGCTTGCACAAATGTATTTATTTGTGTGTACAAAGCACTTTGTAATTGTTTCTAACTTGCTTTATAACGTTATTTATAAGATGGCCAATGTTGATGATACATGAGAAAAGAACATTAATAATATATCATATCGATATCATGCCCAACATCATGTATCGTATTGTGAAATTCTTGACACCCCTAACCCTCCCCATCAAATACAACATGACATTTAAAACTGATATGTCCAATGTTTTGCTTTCCACATTGATTAGAACATTGCTGTAGTGTAGTCAGTCTTGCTAAATGCACAGTGTATCTGTAGTAGTGGTAGCAGAATGGATAGTGTTCTCATCTTACATGTGGGAAACCCATTGAATCCTGGTCAGATTGAAGAAAGTTGAATATTTGGTAACCAGTAGTTTAAAACTTTTGTCACTCTGCCCTTTTAATTATCAACTACAGTGACTACAACTACACTGTTGCCTACATAAAACAAATTAGGCTATCAATTATGGCCTGATGCTTCTGGTTTTACTTGTGGAGCTTGGCATCTATACACAACTGTCCATATAGATCCACATTAATCACATGCACAGAATTACTTCAAATGATTATGAATATCCAGTTATAGTAGGCCTATTTATAATGCATCTCTCCAATAACGCCTGTTGAAGTTTTGCTTAATTGTTCAACCACCATCGTTAAGACGCTGAATAGATTTGACTGGGTCGTTCACACTTGCTGTGCGTTGATGGCTTGTTAACGACCGTCATTGATTCTAAATAGACAAGGTGTTACTTGATTTGAATTCTTTGTATCCTTTGAAATGGAGAGGGGTCATTGACCACTGTTCTGCTGTACTAAAAAGGTATATAAAAAACGGACTATTTTATCAATTCAAAATTGCATGACCCTCCCTTGGATTCAAAGTAAAATTAGCTGACCCTCCCTTGGACCAAAATTAGAAAGGCATGACCCTCCCCTATTTTCCTCCATACCCCCCCTTATGTAAATTTCGACTGGTCCCTAAACGCATATCATGATGATTTAAAAAAAACACTTTAAACTAGCGATTGAAAACATAAAGTGTTTATCAAAATGTTTACTAAGGTAATAAACTCAAGCGTAAAGTCCAGCCAAAACCTCATTCACTCCTTGCGTGCGTGCGTGTGTGCGTGCGTGTGTGTGGGCGTTATTGTCCTCACAAGGTATCTTCTCCTTTTCTTGGAGAGGAAATCTCTGTGTAGCATTCTGTCCAGCATCATTCTTTCCTGGCCTGCTCCGTTTCTGCTCCATTTAACTGAACATTTAACATTTAACCTGAGGGGCTGGGAGAGGGGCAAGAGAGCCTGGTCTCACCTCAGGAAGAGACCTGATTGCTTCAGGACATGTGACAGAAGCTGGTATTTTGGTCCCCAACTAGGGCATGGCCATATTTCAGTCTTAAAATAGCTGAAGGAAAAATGAAGATGCTGAGAAAAGGTCCTTCAAACTTCTGTCTTTTTTTACCACATCTCTCGCAGGCAGGTAATAAGTGTCACTGCAACTGCAAGTCGTTACAAAGCAGAACGTGGTACGGCAGCCAATAGTGCCGTGAATTGCCTGTGTTCCAAAACGATCTTTTTATAGACACTTTTTTTGTGGATTGTGTCTTTTCTGCATCAGTCATAGATGTCATTACAGTTTCCAACAAAAGCATGTATCTATTGTCGGCTGGCAATGATGCTTCGTCAATGCTGGAGACATTGTTTGGCTGCAAGAGACAGCCTGTCATTCTGAATTCTCGTCTCATCTCTGCTGGCACTTGCAATCAACTGATCTTAAAACGTTTTCAGTGCCCTGCACAGCCACAGTGCCGGGTCATTGTCCCGCCATCGGATCACAAAGTGTCGTTGAAGTCAAGACCCCAAGTCAGAAATGCTGTTGTCGTCTTTGTCCTCTTCTTATTCCAAGTCATTGCCACCATAAATGTATTCCAAGATGAATGAGTCCATAAATTCTCTACTGTCAATGTTTCTACTGGCAGCTGAAGTTAGTCTATAGCAGTGGCAACAGACTGAGCCATAAGTAAGAAAACTAAATTGCAATACCGTTTTTGGAACACTAACGATGAGAATAGTCACACCATCACAAACGTTGGGTATATTTTACCTGATATAATAAATTCCTTAAAAAATATTTCTTATCAAAATATTACAAGTACAACAATACATGGCAAATGGGATTTTTTTTTTTACCCTCTATCACTAACGTTGGGTGAAATTCACCCGAAGACATGCCTGTAGAAAAAATCACACCCAGTGTGAAGAGAGTGGTGCCTTTGAATTAGTGTAACTGGTTGCATCCTTGTGTTGCAATCAGCTGCAGCTGTTGAGGCCATGCTCAAACGGACGGACGGACGGACGGACGGACGGACGGACGGACGGACACACACGGTCAAGTGTAGGAGTGGCTGGCACCACTCAAAAACAGGGAGGGGGCAGGGAAACAAACCTGCCTTCTATGAAGTCAGTGAGCATCCTGAAGGTACCCAAAGTGCCCACTTAGCAACATTATGAAAATCACATAATTTCAATTGTTCGGGTGAAATTCACAGGTTCTAGGGTAAACACATTTGCATGATTTAATGGTACACCATTAGTTTGACTAGCCCGCGTCACAAATGGTCACTGCTCAAATTCTCACGGAAAGAACAGTGAGGCATATAGCTGCTTCAATCACGGACGCTTTGCAAGGACGCTTGCAAGGACGCTGTCTGCCTCTGGACGGACATAAAACAAACATTCAGACATTCATCTCTGGTTATGGGAGAGAACGGCTTTCAAAAGCATTCTACTTAGAGGCCTTCAGTGGTTTCACCTCAAAGCAATATTTAACTTTGTTTGCCACTTTAGTGCTCAAACCGCTATTGGAGTTTGGCCATCACATTTGGCCATATGGGACAGATGGTGTTTCACTACAACGCATTTTGCTAATTTGAATTCACTGGAAAAAAAAGAGTTCTGAAAATTCAAAGCCAAACTCTATGTTTGCATTCTTTGTTTGTTTGCAAAGAAGTTGACAAAACGATAGTTTCTTCTGCTTATGTAATCATTGACCTGTTTCACTCCAGTCGACGAGAAACGAATGCAGTCAACAAGAAACTAACGCATTTCTGAGAAACACGTTTCTTGTTGACTGCTGCTGTGGTACATTAAAGCAGTATAAACAATTTTGATGATGTGTGTTCTTAGATCTTCTCTAGCTGCTGGTGGCTGATCTTCTCTGTAGAAGATCAACGGATGCTGTAACAGACAGTCACAGTAATGAGATGTTATGTTCTTGTGATCTTGTGTGTATAGGTGCTGGTGGCTGGTCTCCACTGGACACGGATCATTACCAGTGGCTGCAGGTGGACCTGGGCTCCAGGAAGCAGGTGAGCGCCCTCGCAACGCAGGGCCGCTACAGCAGCTCCGATTGGACGACGCGGTACCGCCTCCTTTACAGCGACACAGGAAGGAACTGGAAACCCTACCACCAGGACGGCAACATCTGGGTGAGCAGACAACACACTGTGTGTGTGTGTGTGTGTGTGTGTGTGTGTGTGTGCGTGTGCGTGTGCGTGTGCGTGTGCGTGTGCGTGTGCGTGTGCGTGTGCGTGTGTGTGAGTGAGAGAGAAACATGGATACGAAAATTATCAGGACACTGCTTATCTTATTTATCCATACAGCATAATCAAGCAGCTGAAGTTTTTCTTTGTGTGGTGAGCCTTTTGTGGGAGTGGAACTATGTTCCATATTAATTTGCTAATTAGAACATAACCATTTTGTAAATGGATCTTTCGCATTCACCACAGGTGTTATGGGAAGCGACATAAAACCCAATGTGATAATGAAGCATTAACTTGACACTGGATGAAGCCCATTTCTCTTCATTGTCTACAGACAATGGCCCTCTCATCAGCCATCTCATCAGCACACTGTTCGTTAGCCTTTGAGTGAGGTCATTATCTAATAGCTTAATGACCTGCATCCCTCTCTGAACCTGTGTGGGAGACAGCTAACAGTACATGTGGAAACAGTCTGGGGAGGTGATGAGAGGAAATAATGGTTACTGAGCTACACAGCAGAAATGTAACGTGTGTGTGTGTGTGTGTGTGTGTGTGTGTGTGTGTGTGTGTGTGTGTGTGTGTGTGTGTGTGTGTGTGTGTGTGTGTGTGTGTGTGTGTGTGTGTGTGTGTGTGTGTGTGTGTGTGTGTGTGTGTGTGCGCGTGCATATCATTCATTCCTGCTCCATTCAAACAGCTTCATCATCACTCTCTCTTATAGTGCTGTTGTTTCCAATGATAAATATGGATCTTTTACAGAAAGTTAAATGAAGCTGTGTTTGGGCTGCTTCATAATTTCCCACCACTTATTATTTATTGAACAGGGTTCTGCCTCTGCCATTAACCCTGATGTATTGCTTGTAATATTTGTTTTGAAATATTCCAGCACATTCATCTCACGGGTGCGGTTGTATTTATTTATTTATGTATTTATTTATGTATTTATTTATATTTATGTATTTATGTATTTATGTATTTTGTTTGTTTGTTTGTTTGTTTGTTTGTTTGCATGTATGACACATTTATTGGTTTGTAATTTATTGCCAGGGCACGACAAAATATTGCTTGTGTAAACGGACACAGAGCCAATAGTATTTATGCTGAGTGCCATCCGTAACCTGGTACGGTAATGAGCCCACACCCCACATGTATTTCTCTCTCTGTTGTAATGTAATATACATATTGAATTCAAGAGTTCAACAAGTGGATGGTGGGAATCATCACTTTGATGTCCGTTCGGTTTCTTTAAAATAACAGAGCTGTTGATCTGATGACATTTAGACAAAGTTCTGTTTATTTATCACGCTTGCGTGCACACACGCAAGTATGCACACATACACAGGGTGAACTTTTCTTCAATCAATGTATCTGGCTGGCCCTTGTAATAATAGTTGCAGGTGTGTAAATGCAGGATCATTTACAAGTCGCATGTAAATGTAGCTGCGTCTTTCTCTCTCTCTCTGTGTGTGTG
>NC_137623.1:40488118-40548118 GCF_963280865.1 Gymnoscopelus braueri | reverse complement strand
CCATAAAATACATTGTTTTAATGTCAGTCGCTACCTTGTTCTTTTAAATTGAGTGCATGATATGTCCCACCCTGCTGTCCCTGTATGGCCGTACCTACTCATGTTCTGAAATGTTTTTTTTAAATAAATGGCGTTATAGTGGTCTTTGGATTGTAGCAGCAAAGGCTGGGTTTGATTACAGTGAGCGGACTCTATTCATTTTTACCTGTCTGTGACCAGTTTGTACTGCCCCTGTTTTTTTCTAGTTGACCTGCAAGCTCTTTTCTACACATCACTCTACTGTTACCACCCCACTAAAGGGATCTATCTAAGCTGTTGCAAGCTGTTTTGATCTATCATTCTAGACGTTACACGTCACTCTGTTACGATTGCACTAAAGAGATCTCTCATTCCAATCTGTACCACATCAGCTGCTGCAATGCAAGCATTTAGCTCCTGATTTGTTATTTTAACTTTAAAATGGAACTGAGCGGAACTGAATTCAATGCATTATATTATAATCATATGAAGCAACTTAGCCTACATTCAGTTGTTTGAAAATAAACACTAACCACTTTCAACCTGGCGTCCCTGTTTAGTCAGTGTAGACGAACATTCTCCGAAAACTTCAGAAAATAGCAGGTCTACAAGCTCACAATTCACACACGTTGTGAGTTTGTAGATCAACTATTGGCAAGCCTTTTTTCAGTTTTGAGACGCAGAAGTTTGAAACAATGAGCACAGGAAATGTTGAGCAATACTCGAACGATTTCACTGACCATACAGACATTTATGGTTTACCAGCTTTCAGCAATTTCAACAAGTCAGTAAAATACATGAAAAAGCTGAACATCATAATTTTTTTATTTTTAAATAGCACGGATTGACATTCCGTACATAGACGACCCGTGCATAGGAGCCGCGAATCCCCTCCATTGACTTTGTTACGTTTTGGACCATGTCGGAGGCGCGCAGTCTCAAGCAAACTGGAGCCACGCGAAGCACCGCCGAGCGAGCTAAAGCGAGCGAGTTGCCGTGCTGAACGTTGCGACGGTCGCTTGAGCCTACTCAGCGCTGTCCGAGTTATATACCAATAGGCACATAATCGGAAATCATGTTGTGGGGACTGCTCTGCTTCCACTGTGGGATTGGCGGCTCCTATGCACGGCTTTTCTGGTTTTCTAGTCGTCTATTTACCGAGTTTTCATTCCGTGCTATTTCACTTTGTTGTGTGAGATCGGGTTGGGGAGGACATGCTAATCCTCCCAGTTCAGCTCCCCACTGAACAGGCACCTGCCTGTAGGAGTTGCTAGTGCAGAGGTCATCCTCCAAGCTGAGAGTAAGGCCAGTTGTACATGGTGATATGTCCGGCCTTGACCCCTGCACCACCACAGGGCAGCTTGTTTTTGTTAAAGCATTTCTATGCAAGCATATTAAGTAAGAGCATATTCTCAGTTCATAGCAGTAGCCAGGGGACTATATTGAAAACGCACAGAGGTTTTACAAACCATTTCACACTCTCACATGAGTGAGCTGCATACAACGCAACAGTGGGCTGCTATCTGTGGCCAACTAGAAACTTTATTGGAGCAGTTTGTAGCCTAGGTGCCTTTCAGTTATTGAGGGGGAAGAGGCCATTTGTTTCCCCCAGCCAGATGGCACTAGCGCAGGATTCAATTTCAAACCGTGCATAGAGCCTGTTTCATAAACCTTCGGGCTGTTGTTGCCCTAATTGCTGATGGTGATAATAATTTATCTACGACATTGTACAACACAATCCAAAATGTTGAAATTAAATTAATGGGACCACAGAGGAAGTAACTGATACGTATTTAGGTCTTCGTTCTATCTCCATGAATTAATGTGACGCCTCTTCTAAGATCAATTCTGATGCAGCCGCTTCAAAAAGACTCGAACATCATCCTCTTTCATGCCAGCTTATACCATTAAAGATAAGACTTCTATGGAAATTAAAAGTCACTGACAAGAATAAATGAAAACCATGAACACATAGACCTAGAGGTGATAGAGCAGCCTCATTTCAGAGCATCAAGGGAAGTTTATTTTTCTGCAAGAGTTGTAGAATTGTAACCATGGACGTAAACGTGTGTGTGTGTGTGTGTGTGTGTGTGTGTGTGTGTGTGTGTGTGTGTGTGTGTGTGTGTGTGTGTGTGTGTGTGTGTGTGTGTGTGTGTGTGTGTGTGTGTGTGTGTGTGTGTGTGTGTGTGTGTGTGTGTGTGTGTGTGTGTTACGTGTGCTTGTGCATGTGCATGCACACTGAGCAGCTGTAGGAGCAGTTGGTTTAGATAGATCTCCTTTTCACATTCAACATTCATTCACATTTTTATCTCCATTGAACTTTTCAAAACAATGTTTCTTTTAATTCTTATTGAAACACTTTTTAATGTTGCCCAATTATTCATACACATTTGTCTTATATAATGGAGTAATAAATAGTGTTTACTATTTGTGTTGAATCAATTCATATTCAGTGGGTTTTGAAGCTCTCGTATGAGGTTGTTGATGCACGATGTTCTGCAGCTTAGCTGTTTCATGTACTTTTAATATTCAGTAGGCCGTGTGTGCATGTGCACGCGCACGCACACACACACACACACACACACACACACACACACACACACACACACACACACACACACACACACACACAGAGTCTGAAGTGAAACTTAATGTCAGCACTTCGTCACTTTTGTTGCTATAAATGACCTTGGTTTCCAATTAAACAGCACTTTAAAGTAGCTAAGCTCTCGAGTTAACATCGAGTTAAAATTCACACACACACACACACACACACACACACACACACACACACACACACACACACACACACACACACACACACACATACACACATACACACATACACACACACACACACACACTCAGTTCAACACAGTGGTTGTCTGGTTAATGGCTTCATTCTGTAGCTGAGAGAATTAAATGGTCGAGTAAGCAGAGTCATTTAGGTTCCACTTCACAACTTTTTACTCATCTTCGTCCTCTACCCCCCCCCACCCCCCCTCCTCCTCCTTGCTTTGTATAGTGATGCTTTTCAATTGAGATATTCCTCCAGGCAGGTGAAGATAAGAGGAGGATATAAGAGAGAGAGAGAGAGAGAGAGAGAGAGAGAGAGAGAGAGAGAGAGAGAGAGAGAGAGAGAGAGAGAGAGAGAGAGAGAGAGAGAGAGAGAGAGAGAGAGAGAGAGAGAGAGAGAGAGAGAGAGAGAGAGAGAGAGAGAGAGAGAGACCTCCTTTCAAGTTCTTCATGCTTTTAAACCCACAGTCCACTAAAATGCTATTAATCATCATTATATATATGTATGTTTTTACTCCTTCATATCGTTTTTAAGCTCCATCTGTTGTTTCTTTTCTTCCTTACTTCCTTCCTTCCTACCCTCCCCCCTTCCCTCCCTTCCAAGAAAGTGTTATTGCTGTAAATTAATCACATCATCTCTATCGGAAGCCGGAAACCGAAGCCCTATTTATCTTAGGACTCCTATGATAAATAGGTAGGGCTCCTAAGATGAAACTCATCAGCAGTTTTAGTCAGTCACGTTAAGAGCCAATTATAGTACATATTGGAGGGGCAGGGGATGGTGGCATTGTCCACACCGAGGAGTAATATGGTTGTTGTGCAAATGAGGAGGAGGTGACCCATCCTGTACTGAGGATGCTCCATCTGAACGTTTAAATTCTTTTGAATCACTGCCAATTTTGCCACTCTGACGCAGTGGTGTAAAGTAACTAAGTACATTTACTCAAGCACTGTACTTAAGCACTCTTTCAAGGATTTTTGTTTTACTTTACTGGAGTATTTTTTAATTGTCAGTACTTTTACTTCTACTCCATCCCGGAGACAAATATTAAACTTTAACTCCACTACAATTATTTGAAAACTTTAGTTACGGTTACTATTAGTAGATTATACTACTAGTTAGATTTTGATAATTATTACAAAACATACATTAACCACTTCAGCCATATATACATTTTTGCAATTTGAAAAAAGCCGATCTACAAGCTGATGCGACGCATTGTGAGCTGCTATTTTCTCATACATTTTCTACATTGCAGTATTGATACTTTTACTTAACCCTCGTAGGGTCCTCGGGTCCTTTTGACCCGGTTTAACATTTTCAACATGAATTAAACGTATGTAAACATTTTTTGTTCTCTATGAAACTTCTTCTATTTGCCTTATTTACTGTACTAAACATGTGATATGAAAATGAAAATTTTCATTTTCATGAAAATGGAAATTTTCACACTGGGCCTTCGGGTCAAAGTGACCCGAAGGCCCTGGGTGTGACTAAAACACGAAGACCCTACGAGGGTTAAGTAAACAATTATGAGCAGCTTTTCCACCACTGCTCTGACCCATGCTGTTTGTCAGCCAACATACAGCGTAATATATACCAATGCAAAAATTGTCTCAGATTCCACCGGCACACATTAGCTTGTCTCAAGGAACACCATGTGTCCCTCTGTCAGCCCCTCATCCTGCTGTACCTCTGAGCTCTCACTGTGAGGGTCTCTCTGGGCGGTCTGTCTTCTTCCTCTCAGAGGTCTATGAAGGTGCAACTTCTGTCCGTGTAGACCTGTGTATCACCCGCTCATCTCCTGCACCCACTGACTTTTGGTGTGTGTGTGTGTGTGTGTGTGCATGTGTGTGTGTATCCCCCACAGGCCTTCTCTGGAAACTCCAACTCAGAGAGTGCGGTTCGTCATGAGCTCCAGCAGAGCATCGTGGCTCGCTTCCTGAGGCTGATTCCTCTGGACTGGAGTGAGGAGGGACGCATCGGCCTGAGAATAGAGCTCTATGGATGCTCCTACTGTGAGTACACAACACACACACACTCACACACACACACACACACACACACACACACACACACACACACACACACACACACACACACATACACTCACACTCACACTCACTCTCACACTCTCTCTCTCTCTCTCTGTTTTGCTTCTTACCCCTTTTTCTCCCCAATTTAGTCGTTGTGCCAATTTCTTCCTCCACACACATTTCTGTGTTGTCACTGCTGTTATATCCTACTGACTCACCTACCAGTGAGGAGCCCCCACCGGGAGGACGTAGAGCCTTCGTCCTACTCCTCCCGCCCAACACTCCCTGCTGACAGGTGCCGCTTATCCGTTTATTAAAGTCGGTCAATCAAGCCAAGCTTCATACAAATCGGATCCCCTCCCAACCAACCAACTTAACTATACTGGGGTGCAGAGTATGAAAATAACTTTTTTCACTTTGACAAATATTCCCCTCCAAAAGTGCTCTGTTAATAATCAGGAGAGGTATTGTGTTGTGGCACAATTAAGAACACTTTTCTTTTTAAACCCAGACCAAAAGGACCCTAAGAAAGGAGGACAAATTGTAGCGCTTTTCTCCAGCTAAAGTTGAATCAAAAAATCTCAATCAAAATATTTCCCACTGTGTCAAACAAAATTAGTTGCAGGTGTATGTGCCACACACGCGTGCGCGCACACACACACAGTCAGTTCACATTCGGAGCTGCATTCGGAGCTGCATCCAGTGAATACAACGGAGAATTGAAAACTATTATTTGCCCAGGGTCCGCAGAGAGGTGTGCTGCGGTCCGGTCATGGACCGCGGTCCGCCTATTGAGGACCTATGGCGTAGACGCTGGACAAAGCCGGATGCACCATGGTGGATTCGAACCCACAACCTCCACGGTGTGGGCAGGCACTTTACCACCCAAGCAAGGATTTTTTTAAATACATCATTGTATGACCCTCCCCTCTAAAACAAACACTTATTCATTTATTGTATTGTATTGTATTGTATTGTATTGTATTGTATTGTATTGTATTGTATTGTATTGTATTGTATTGTATTGTATTGTATTGTATTGTATTGTATTGTATTGTTTATTGACGGCTACAATATCTGATGTATTATTCATTGATGGCTACAACATCTGGTTTATTCTTCATTGACCGCTACAACATCTGGTTTATTCTTCATTGACCGCTACAACATCTGGTTTATTCTTCATTGACCGCTACCACATCTGGTTTAATCTTTGCTGACCGCTACAACATCTGGTGTATGGTATATTTGCAGAAAGATCACACACACGAGCACGCACGCATGCATGCGTACATTTACTCTAGTACTGTACTTTTGTACATTTTAAATTTCCAATTTTCAGTACTTTTACTTCTACTCCACTACAGGCAAATATTATACTTTTACTCCACTACAATTATTTGAAAACTTAAGTTACTTAGATTTGGATTATTATCACAAAACATACATTAACCACTTCAGCCCTATATACATTTCGGCCATTTGAAAATAGCCGATCTACAAGCTGAGCTTATAGATCTGCTATTTTCAAAAGATTTTAATACATTTTATACATTTGAAAACTTTTTATAGCAATACTTTTGTACTTTTACTCAAGTAAATTCATTTAGAATTCCGGACCTTTACTTGTAACAGAGTGTTTCTACATTGCAGTATTGATACTTTTACTTAAGTTCAAAATTGTTGTACTTTTTCCACCATTGGGTGTGGGATGCCGATGCCTGTGTGTTGGCTCCCATAGCTCAAGGCTGCTGGCTGGGAGCTCCCGGTTGGCCTGGAATCTCGGAGCGAATCGGTCTGGATTCCACCAGCTAGTTTCCCGGTGGCTATGACTGTGAACAGCCAGCTGCATTCTCCTGGCCACTATAGCTCAGCTAATCCCCCTGCTCATTTCCGCTCACATTCTCTGACACACACACGCACACATGCACGCAATCAATATGTCGATTATATAATATATGCTCTTGAAACTCTGGATGGGTTGGATGGGTGAGAAAGTAATGATCACACAGTCGATGTTCCTTCATTATAAGATAATTCAACATAATGATTGAATTTGAAGATGAAACCTGTGTGCGCAGTGCACGCGTGTGTGTGTCTGTGTGTCTGTCTGTCTGTCTGTCTGTCTGTCTGTGATCCAGTAAATTAACACTTGTAGCCTCTCAGCTCTCATCCTATTAAAAGCTGATTTTTGATAGCAATTTTCAATTAAGACTGCATAAATTACTGGTGTTAGTGACGCACGTGCAATCATGCATCTTTCATTCCAGAAACATGATTACAAAGTGGGTAGGAGCATTAGTTTAGTTTAGTTTAGTTTAGTTTAGTTTTTTAGCACATTGTTATAACAAAAACAGAAACAATACATATTAAATGACAAGTGCTGTGCAAGGAAAGGAAGAAGCCGGCTGGCTTATTTGGAATCCTTTCCTTCATGGGAGAAATCATTAAACAACAGGATTAGAAGTTCAATAAGAACAATACAAAATAATACAAGTTTCCAAGGGGAGCAGTGGTGCAAATAAAAAAAAAAAAACACAAAAACTGCTCAAAAGAAGAAAAAGACAGAAAAAAAAAAGAGCTGTTAGCGATACATTTTTCTTAAATATTGGGAAGGATAGTGAAGACTTGAGTGATGCATCTAGAGAGCTCCACAACTGAGGGCCTCTAAATGTGATGAAATATTGATGTTTCGAAGTACGACAAAAAGGTAAATTAAAAGCGTTCATAGAACACTTCACTTCACTATTTCAACTGCAACAACACACCCTTCCTTCCATCCATCCATCCATCCATCATCCATCCATCATCCATCCAAATCAAACAAAATATTGTGACACATATCGATCACCAATGCGTATAAAAATACTCGACTTTTGGGGCAAAGCCCTACTATATCTATCCATCCATTCGTCCCTCTATTCATCCATCCATTGCTCGCCCTCCAACTATCCTTCAAACAAACCCCTCGATTCTGGGTTATGATAATGTATGATAATTGGTAGCAATATCCCATTATGATTAATCTGCATAGAACGGCATGAAATCAAGCTGTGTGTGTATCCATGTGTGTCTGTGTGCATGTACTTTCCTATTTGTGTGTGTGTGCTCGTGTGTGCAAATGTTCACTTGCATTTTCAGTTTAGAGTATCTCTAGGCGAATGTTCGATTCAAAGCGGATTGTGTATCTTTAGGCGTATGTGTGCACGGAAGTGTGTGATGTGTGATTGTAAACGTGTACATGTTTGTGAGGGTGTAATGAGGCAGGATCCCCTGTGCTTCTCATTTACATCATTAACCCAGGATCAACACAAAATAAATAGTTTCAAAGCTAATGAATGAAACAGAGAATGATGAGGTTAGATCCTCTAAAGGACATTAATACAAATTAGTATGCGACCGAACATCACACAGTGATATTTGACCCTTTCTGTGCCCTCTCTCGCTTATGGAATGCTTTAATTGTACATGTACAATATATTAAAATTGGTCAATGGGAGGACGGGCGGGCGGACCACGGCCACGTCACTATGACTCAGACATAACCATAAACAAATCTGATACGCCCATTATAGGCAGGACCATGGCCATGCCACTGTGACTCAGACATAACCATAAACAAACCCGATACGCCCTTATATTGGCATGTCACTATGACAACACATATATTGGTCGGATCTGCGGTGCAACGTAGGTGTTCACCTACGTTTAATACCTCTAGTTTCAAATAATCAGGGTTGATATGGTAAGCCTTAGGGCTGATATGGAAACAACTGACTGCTATGTTAACTTTCACCGAGTGACCTCGCTGCAGAAATAGGATTGATGCCATAGTTCCTGCTTTGATCAAATGCTATATTCTATTTTCCGCTATGAGTTTAATTACCTTCTATACGTCCTTGCTCTGCGTCGCTGCCCCAGGTGGAAACCCAGCAAGTAAATTTGACATCAACTATGCTTGCCTTACAGCACCACACAATACAGAGAATACAGAGAACACACACACACATGCGCACACGCACATTCGTAGCGTCGTGAACAAAGACACTGCACCCCTAAGTGCTTCCCGATGAGCAGGTTTGACGCCTTGCTTGGTTCCATCTGCCGTTGGTGTGAGAATGGTTGAATGTAAATCACTTTGGAGAATGACACTCCATTTATTTATTAATATTGATAATTCTCTCTCTCTCTCTCTCTCTCTCTCTCTCTCTCTCTCTCTCTCTCTCTCTCTCTCTCTCTCAGGGTCTGACGTAATCAACTTTGACGGACAGGGAGTAATCTCATATCGTTTCAAGGTACAACTGTCACTATTTTTCACAAATAACTTCTCATTTAGTAGTAGTGAGATAAATGATGTCTCATTATGAATCTAACCAGCATCAATTTGACCAAGTTATTTCTATCATATATGTGGGTTTGTCATGCTGGCTAATAGAGGTGTTTAATTACATATATTTGTAGTTGTACAAGTTAAAGCTCTGTTTTAATTATAACATAGAAGTACACTGAAACATATTCATGTGCACAAAATGACGTGTTATTAAACCATGTTAGTATCATCTTTACTGGGCTTCATCTGATGCTCTTATCCAACGTGACTTTCTAACAACTTAGAAAGGTTGAAAGGTTTTGACAAATTTGGAAAACGTGCCCAAAATAGATTGATGTCATTAAATTGTGATATTATGAATGTCAAACATATCAGACAGTCTGCATTCCCCCAAAATAAATGCACGTATTTAATTCAGTCTGAGCAGAAGCAGGAATAAAACATATCCCTGTCGGCCATAAAACTGAATAATCACAGCGGGGTAATCAGAAGCAGAGGCATTGACACAACAGAGGAATGCAACGCCTTTAAGTAAACCATAGTTGCATGTAAAGTCTTGAAAATATGCCCTGAACGGGACATCTAATATCCCAAACATCTAAAGTCCAGGCAGAACATCACTCAACATTGTGGAGAGTGTTGAGGCGTTATGTTATGTGAAAACCTTTGTTCAGGTGAAGAAGATGAAGATCATCAAGGACGTGATCTCGCTGAAGTTCAAGACGTCAGAGAGCGAGGGTGTGATCCTTCACGGTGAAGGTCAGCAGGGAGACTACATCACCCTGGAGCTCCACATGGCCAGACTACTGCTGCAGATCAACCTGGGTGAGACACACACACACACACACACACACACACACACACACACACACACACACACACACACACACACACACACACACACACACACACACACACACACACACACACGCACACGCACACGCACACGCACACACACACACACACATACACTTACACACACTCTATCGTCCTGCCTCTGATGGAGAACAGTTGGGGTGATGGCTTGTTCTCTTTCAAGTTCTCCTCTAACCCATTCAATCCGGGGACGCATCTCTGTCATTTTAGATTTCTTTGGCTAATCAAAAATAGCAGATCTACAAGCTTGTCGCACGGTACTGAGCATGTAGATCTGCTATTTTGTAGATATGCTATTTTAAATAGTGAAAATTTGTGCAAATCTTCGAAAATATATGTTTTTAACATTTTTAACTGTCAAATGTCTCAACAAATGTCTTAATTTATCTGAAAAAAACATTGCTATATCAGTGGTGCTCAAACTTTTGTGCTCAAACACACACACACACGCACGCACGCACACTTTCTCTCACGCTTCTCCTCCTCCTCCTCTTCATTGGTGGTGTTGTGCTGGTCATCAACAGGCAGTAACCAGTACGGCTCCATTCTGGGTCACACCTCTGTGACGACAGGCAGCCTGTTGGACGACCACCACTGGCACTCGGTGGTGATCGAACGCTACCGACGCAACGTCAACTTCACCCTGGACAGACACACACAGCACTTCAGGACCAACGGAGAGTTTGACCACCTGGACCTGGACTATGAGGTGAGAGGACACAATACTGGATGTGTAAAGGTTATTATAGTTTGACCACCTGGACCTGGACTATGAGGTGAGAGGACCTGACGGACGCACAGTAGAGCAGCAGAGATACACGACATTAACACAGTAGATACACGACATTAAAGGGGTAGTTCACCCCCAAACTGACCTTTTTTCTATCGATTAGTCACCCCATGGAGACTTGAATTCATGGATATTTTTTTGTTTTTGTCGCATTCCTAAGCCAATAATTTGATGACTGGCAGTGGTTCCGGTATAGGAGACACAAAGAGTCTCCTTTGTGTCTCCTACCGGACCCGCTTCCTACCGGTCCGCAAATTATTGGCTAAAAGATAGCCAATTTGGATGAACTATCCCTTTAACACATTAGAGATACACAACATGAACACAGCAGAACAGCAGACTCTTCCAGTTCCTCTGCTTGTGTTTCTCTCTTCCTTTAGCTCGGTAATTCTCAACCGTTGTTTTTTATCGTTTTTTTTACAGGCCAATTTACACTGTAAAATGCAACCTCAACCTGTAATATGTTAATTCCACTCTGAGATCACAAATGGAACCCAATGGACCCGTAAAGGGTCCATTTGTACTCTCTTGGAGTTGCAGAACGGCAATTTACCATCCTAACTAACTATCATTTGGCTGGGGGACCCCCTGGAACTCCCTCCGGGACCCCCTTGGGTTCCCAGGGCCTGAAGTTGAGAACTTTCGCTGTAGCTCTCTCTGTCTTTTCTCTCTCATTTGCTCTCTTGCTGGTGTTGCTGTTTTGTTCTGGCAAGACTGGCCTCCAGTGTCTCTGAGCGGTTTGATGACACAGGAAATTAGTTATTGGTTTTTACTGTGTGCTGTATGACTAATCCATAATACACATATTCTGTAATTAATGTCTCAACGTGGAACACAAGTGCAGCTTAACCCCTTAAGACCTGAGGCCGATTCTACAAATGTCTTCTAAATCCCAACAGTTTTCTGATAAATTAATGTTGCTATATCAGTGGTGTCAGTGGCTTTTTCATGTCAAGGACCCCCAAAATGATATGTATTTGGCCACGGACCCCCATCTCAAAATCTTTTTTTCCAGGGACCCCCAGAAGCAAAGATTTGAGTTAAAAATGTTCGCTTTAAAAGAATATATATATATTCAACATTTGCACATATTTTCACAATGTTTCAAAAATAGCAGATCTACAAGCTCGTAGCGCGGCACTCGGTGCGAGCTTGTAGATCTGCTATTTTTGAATAGCCAAAGTGTAAAATAATGCTTTTTAGCTCAAACCTAAAAATGACACAGCTAGCTGCGTTCCCGGTCTTAATGGGTTAAAGTAGGAAATTGATTTTAGAATGTATAATGAGCATCCTGTGTATCACTGCGCGTGTGTGCGTGCATGTGAGCGCACGTGCGCGCGAGCGCGTGCTGTACATGGCCTTTAACATGTAACTGCTGATACAGTTTCTATGTTAAGTAGGGATACAGCCATGGAAACCACGCTCCAATTAAAGTAAATCTGTCCATGTAAGAGATCTGTGGGGAAATCTATACAACACAGTGGATGTGTTTCTCTCTCTCTCTCTGTGTGTGTGTGTGTGTGTGTGTGTGTGTGTGTGTGTGTGTGTGTGTGTGTGTGTGTGTGTGTGTGTGTGTGTGTGTGTGTGTGTGTGTGTGTGTGTGTGTGTGTGTGTGTGTGTGTGTGTGTGTGTGTGTGTGTGTGTGTGTGTACTGACCGACTGAGTCTTTCCGGAGATAGGCCTTTCACTCTGTGTTTACCACCAAGCTGTGTGTGTGTGTGTGTGTGTGTGTGTGTGTGTGTGTGTGTGTGTGTGTGTGTGTGTGTGTGTGTGTGTGTGTGTGTGTGTGTGTGTGTGTGTGTGTGTGTGTGTGTGTGTGTGTGTGTGTTGGTCTGTTGAGTGCACCCCCAGTTCAGTCTGAATATCCACTTGTGTCTGCTCTTGGCACTAATTACTAAGACCAGTGAAGCATCACCACATGCACACACACACACACACACACACACACACACACACACACACACACACACACACACACACACACACACACACACACACACACACACACACACACACACACACACACTGGTAACAACACTTCACTTCAGCTGCAGCTGAGCCAGAAAGATAAACACATGTATTTTTGTGTCGTAAATTCTACACCCTTCTTCCAAGAACCCTCTATTGCTGCTTTTCCGCTGCATGGAAGCGGCTCAACTCTCTACTCGACTCTACTCGCCTGTTTTGGTTTTCAATCCGCCGCAGTGTTAGATTTCTCTTACAAGTGGTTGAAAGTCTGGACTGGGATTTACTCGACCTACTTATGCTTGTCTTCTCTTTTCTTCTCTTGTCTTTTTCTTTCTTTCTTTCTCTCTCTCTCTCTCTCTCTCTCTCTGTGTCTTTCTTCATGACCTTGTCTAGTTGAGTTTTGGTGGAATGCCGTACAGTGGGAAGCCGCTAGACGTGGGAAGGAAAAACTTCAGAGGCTGCATGGAGAGCATCAACTACAATGGAGACAACATCACTGACCTGGCCCGCCGCAAGAAACTCAACACCTCCAGCTTTGTAAGAGACACACACAACAAACATTAGTGTTAGGTGCACAGATTATGAGCGCGTGTCAGTCTAGGTGCTTTGTGGAAGAGATCATTATAAAATTCACCACTGACACCAACACTACTTAACCAAAAACACATCTGGTATAGAGGTTCCCTGAAAATGTGCAGCAGCCTGTTGCACACTTTGAAGGACCTGAGTCTCCTCAGGAAGAACAGCTAGCTCTGTCCTTTCCTGTAGAGGGCCTCAGTATTGTCGGTCCAGTCCAGTGTGTTGTTCATGTGTACACCCAGGAACATGTAGGTGTCCATGCTTCTCCAACTCATCTCCACGGATGGTGTTGGGAGTTATAAGGCCTCTTCTTGCCTGTACCAGTTCATTGGTCCTACCTATGTTGAACTGATGGTATTGTTGTTGTCACACCACTCAACTCCTCATACAGGCCTCTGTACTCCCCATTGTTGTGATCCACGGTGCAACTGGTAATGGAGGAGGCTGTTGCTTAACAGCAAATCTGAAAGGCTGTCCTGCAGTCTGATTGAATTTGAATCCTGAAGAGTAACAGTTTTGGACAGAGCCAATGTATTGTTGTCTCCGCCAGGCCGAAAGGCATGGCGAGAGAGTATGTTTTGCCCTCTGTCCGTCCGTCCGTGTGTGTGTGTCTGTCCGTCCGTCCGTCCGTCCGTCCGTCCGTCCGTCCGTCCGTCCGTCCGTCCGTCCGTGTGTCCGTCATTCTGTCTGTGTACAGCTAATCTCCGGCACCGTTGGCTTGCTCGCCGTGAAACTGTGCACACACACTTCCTGGATGCCACAGCAGAACCTCTGCCCCAAACTTTTCACATGGGCCTTTTATAGCACCACCAGGAGGCCGATTTGTGCAATTTCTGACAGTACTCCTACAGATTTTTTGTTTGCAGGAGTGCTCCGTTTTGAACAAAATGCCTCAAATCATCAACACTAGGGGTGGGACGATATATCGATATCGCGATATATCGCGACACTTCCTCCCGCGATAAATAATCGATATACTGCCGGGAAAAAATATATATATATATATATATTTTTTGTGATACGTTTTTTTCCGACTCTGTATTTGTGTGATGATGATTTTGAACTGTTTGGTGCTATTTTATCTGTTTATGAATTGAATACAAGGACTATCGTGATATATCGTTGGTGAAATTTCATGCAATATATCGTGATATCGCATAATATATCATGTATATCGAATATTGTAATATTATTGTTATCGAGGGCCTAATATCGCCACAGATATCGTATCGTGAGATACCCATATCGTCCCACCCCTAATCAACACAGCATGCAATTTCCTTGAAATTTTGCACGCATATTTACACTATGCCGAGGACGAATTGCCACTTGAACATTTTCAAATCAGCCTCATGGTGGCGCTATAACAGGCCGATTCGTGTTTTTACCTATAACTGCACCGATCTGTGTAAAACTTTGTAAGCGCACTCCCTAGAGGTCAAGGAAAAACCTTTGCCCAGCATTTTTCACATCTGCCTTTTATAGCGCCACCAGGAGGCCGACATATGTAAAACATTTTCTTTATATTACTCCTTCCGATTTTATCCAAATTTCACGCAAATCTGTAAAGATGATCTCTATAGTCATGTCATCAAGACGGATGTGTTTGATTTTTCATATTACATCCTGATTGGCTAAGATTGACACCTAAAGTTTGCAGTAGTGGCTTGTTTTGAACAAAATGCCGCAAATCATGAACGCAGCGTCCGATTGCGGTCACACTTTGCACACACATTCACACCATGTTGAGGAGAAAATGCCACCCTTTTAACATTGGCCTGTTATAGCGCCACCAGCAGGTCTAATTTAGCAAAAAAAAAATTTTGAACAAAATGCCTCAAATCATGAATGCAGTGTCCGATTGCCGTGCAAGGCCTAAGAAGAAATGGCACCCTTTTCACATTGGCCTATTATAGCGCCACCAGGAGGCCACAATAACCTACCTGACCTGGCGGAGACCTGTGCTCCGAGGAGCACTTTTTCTAGTTTCATGTGTTTTTAATGAAGTAAAATTATCTCTCTCTATCTCTCCGTTTCTCTCTTATTCCTTTCTCTATTTCTGTCTGTCTGTCTGTCTGTCTGTCTGTCTGTCTGTCTGTCTGTCTGTCTGTCTGTATGTATGTCGTCTGTTTGTCTCTCTCTCCCCCCTCAATCTCTCTCTAACAGCGTAACGTGTCCTTCTCCTGTGTGGAGACCCACTTCTTCCCCGCGTTCTTCAACGCCACCAGCTTCCTGCAGCTCCCGGGACGAGCCAATCACAACGCTGTATCCGTGGGCTTCCAGTTCCGCACCTGGAACCCAGACGGGCTCCTCCTCTTCAGTCACCTCGACGACGGGACGCTGGAGATCGACCTTGAGGACGGCAAGGTCACTGTGCACATCAACGTGACACGGACGATGAAGACCAACCACATAGACATTTCATCGGGTAGGACGGACACACACACACACACACACACACACACACACACACACACACACACACACACACACACACACACACACACACACACACACACACACACACACACAGGGTTCTCCCTAGCCCTGGTCCAGAGCGTTAGTGAGTTCTCTCTAACGCCCTGCCAGGCGCTCGGCTCTGCTCATAGACAAGGAATTCCACTGCCCTGCGAGGGCTCTAACTGTAGTAAAAGTAAACAAAACCACTTCCATGTCCGCGAGATGGAAATTATTTTATTTACGCCACTGCGCCCTCTACAGATCTGCTCAATGGTCATTTATATCGACCAGATCTGTAGAGGGCGCAGTGGAGTAAATCAAATAATTTCTGTCTCGCAGACATATTTTATTTTCTGCCCAAAAGGTGTATTTTACAGAGAAGGTGGGGTGCTGAGAGGCTTTCCGCCTCCGAGAATAGACTTTCAACAACACAAAACAGCCTTTATTTCAGTGAGTATCGAAGTGGTTTTGGTTTTACTACAGTTGGAGCCCTCGCAGGGCAGTGGAATTCCTTGTCTATGAGCAGAGCCGAGCGCCTGGCAGGGCGCTAGAGAGAACTCATTAACGCTCTGGACCAGGGCTATAGGTTCTCCCCATCTCTCCAGCTCTTTAGTTAACAGTTCATTGAGCGATGGTTTGGACAAGTGCGGCGGAGCGTTGAGGGGCATGTTGGGAGAAGGATGTGCTGTGAGGCGAGAGGAGAAGAGGAAGGCCAAAGAGAAGGTTTATGGATGCAGTGAGAGAGGCCATGCAGCCGGCTGGAGTGACCGAGGAAGATGCAAAGCACCGAAACGGACGGAAACAGATGATCTGCTGTGGCGACCCCTGTCAGGAATTAGCCTTAGGAAGCAGAAGGTGGTCAAGGACAGTGGTCTTCAACCCTTTTCATATCAAGGTCCATTATTTATTCTGCGTTTGAGCCAAGGACCACCAATTTGATGAGATTTTGCCTCTCAGACCCAAAACTTAGAATATTTTGTTTTCGTTGCATAAGATTTTGTAAAATTTTGTTAACAATAATTTTACTATTGAGAGCGTAAAATGTAACATTTAACACTCTCATGATCTATAAGGGTCCATTTGGTTAATACCAACTCTCCATCATTTAGCTGGGGACCGCCTGGAAACTCCTCAAGGACCACTGGTGGTCCCTGGACCACTAGTTGAGAACCACCGGTCTTTCAAAATGCAGAACTGATTGGAACTGAGAATCTGAATCTGAAAATCAGCTGTGTTCATGAGAGCCACAAGCACACAATGTATTCACACGTCAATCAATATCAATTGATATATCAATATCAATATGTATAGGACTGCAGGAGGAGATGAGAGGATTTGTCTGCTACTGTATGTCCGATGTCTGCTTGAATCTTTGTTATTGTATTTCTCTACTGCTTCACACCAACCCCTCATTTCCATCTCAGTCTCTCCCTCTCTCTCTCTCTGTGTCTCTCTCAAAATTGGATCAGTCAGGTGCTGACTGCCTTTTATGCGTCATTGATCCCGGAGGCAAATGTAGCCCAAAATCAATGGAAATACAATTCAACACACGCGGCCTCTGATAGCGGCAAGGTATCTCTGGGACTATCTTCATAGCCAGCCAGACAGTTTTGAGCTTCAGGCATTGACTTTTTTACCCCCTCAAAGGACTGATTTCCTGTATGTCTCGTCTAGACAGACACAGCCTCAACACCCCCCCGGCCAGCACCACCACCCGATATACCTCCCACCAACAAACCCCCATTCATGGACTTGCATTTATATTGCTTCATATTATTCGAGATCTGATTATTATTCTGCGGTGCAGTACACATTTTATTCTAATTTAATGAAGCAACCGATACTAGACTTAAATGGGATTTAAAGAGTTCCTTATGTGTGTGTCATATAGGATGTGATTAATTTGTAATCACTGTCACAGATTCTGCTTCTAATAAGTGTGTGTGTGTATGTGTGTGTGTGTGTGTGTGTGTGTGTGTGTGTGTGTGTGTGTGTGTGTGTGTGTGTGTGCGTGTGCGTGTGCGTGTGCATGCAGTGGTGTAAAATAACAAAGTACATGTACTCAATTACTGTACTTAAGTACAATTTTGAGGTGTTTTTTACTTTACTGGAGTATTTACTTTTACTTCTACTCCACTAATTTCAGAGGCAAATATTGTACTTTTACTCCACTGCAATTATTTGAAAACTTTAGTTACTTTGTAGGTTTGATTATCATTACAAAACCACTTCAGCCCTATATACATTTCGGCCATTTGAAAATAGCCGATCTACAAGCTCACAATGTGTCGCGATGCGACGCATTGTGAGCTTATCTGCTATTTTCAAAAAGATTTTTATGCATTTTATATATTTAAAAACTTTGCGAAATGGGACAGTCTGCATACTGAGTACTTTCTACTTTATGGTACTTTAAGTACTTTTTTATACCAATACTTTGAATTCCGGACTCTTACTTTTAACAGAGTATTTCTACATTGCAGTATTGATCAATTTACTTAAGTAAAACATTTGAGTACTTTTTTCCACCACTGTGTGTGCGTGTGTGTGTGCGCGTGTGTGTGTGCGCGCGTGTGCGTGCGTGCGTGAATACATAGCATACATCTACATTCCATGACATTGAAGAGGTTATCTAAGGGTTAATGATTACATCAAACCAACTCACTATTGTGGATGTGTACCTGTCACCGTGTTGATGAAGGTTAATTAGATCAGACCCCTGCTGAAATGAAAGCAATGATCTCCAAATGCATGCTGGGAGAAAATCAATAGCAGGAAATGGCACACAGCTCTCCAAAAAATACCAAGGATACACGCAGACTGTACACACACGCACGCACACACACACACGCACAAAATTGGTAAATTCAAACTAGCCACTATCCACTATATCCACCTGGTAAATGATATCCGCAGCTGATATACTGCATGTCTGTGACCATTCTTTCTTTTCAATTCATAAAACTGCTTAGATCTTTTTTTGTACCTGTATACAGCTAGAGTCAATATATTTTTTTGCATTTAAAGTAATGTTAGGTAACTTTTTCAAAAAAAAAAAAAATCACAACACCCATTCCATGAATTTCACCCCGAAAGTCTTTTATAAGCATATTTTCTATTGAAAGTGGACAGGGGCGTCTTTCCCGCGAAAATGACGTCATCCGGCCGGAAAACGGAAACGGAAATGCACCGGTTTCCTGTTTGTCCCGGAACTACCGCCCTAGTAACAAAAAGGAATTTCACGCTGTTTTTATGGCTTTATAGGATTTGAAGATGGAAAAACAACAGCAAAAGAAAGCACAGCTCACGGTAACTAAAGCTCCACTGGCTAAGAGAAACGATCCGCAGATAGTATAAAACAACAAAAAGAGCGCTTTTTGAAACGCTTCCGGTGAGAACAAATGGAATTCTGGGAAATGCAGGCATACACTAAAGACCTGCAATGACGGTAGTGACCAGCAGAGGTTGCTAAAAATCGTTATTGCGAACGCGGAAGGAGGCGCGGAAGGAGGCGCGGCGAAGCCGCGCCTCCGACCAAGTGGAGCTTACTATGTAACCCTGCTCAGGTTGTGTGTGTGTCTGTCTGTGTGTGTGTCTGTCTGTGATTCTGTCTGTGTTCATGCTCTCATTGGCTCGCGCCCCCATGTGACTCACATGTGTGCACTGCCTGTAAGCAGCCACCCGAGTGCGCCAGAGTGCAGGAATTTAGACAATGCACAACAGCCTGCCACACACACACACACACACACACACACACACACACACACAGTCAATGTTCTCTCCCCATCACGGTGAAATAACACGGATTACAAGTCCGTAAATACACAATATTTTCGAGCTGCGTTCGCTTCCAGCGTTCGCGCGTCTTACTTGTTTAGGTACTTACCAAGTATGGCTTTAAACTCGCTCTAAATTTCACCAAGAAGCACTGTGTTAAGAGCCCTATGCTGTGAAGTCTGCAAAAGCGTAAATTAAATATCAATGTTATCAAAGAAGTGAACTGTGATGGTGTTTGTGTTCCGGTAGGTTCAGGTCTTAACGATGGTCAATGGCACGCGGTTCGACTGGTCGCCAAGGAGAACCTCGCCATGTTGATGATTGATGGCGATGAATCATCGGCTGTCCGCGCAACCCCTCCCCTCACCATCATCACTGGAGGAACCTATCACCTGGGAGGTAAGACCACACCCCTCACCATCACCCCTGGATTAACCTATCGCCCGAGAGGCAAGGTGATGCACAGGCGATATATATATAGAGAGAGAGAGAATATAAGTAAACAATCAGGAGTATTGCTTCAGTGAGTCGGGTCCAGCCAATTATTTCCGTAAATGTGGAGATGAGCTACACTTCAAGGGGAGGGTCTCTCAACTAGTAACAAAACATTCGCCAGAAATAGCCGATCTACAAGGTCGGGATTCAGCGTAGAAGGATACAAGAAGAGACCAAGTACAATTGCAGCTCAAGTTTCACTGAGAATAGAGGATTTAAGTGGATACATTTAAATGACAATCTGATGAGTGGGGAAAATGTGCAACTTGACAAGCAATCTCAAGTCCACTCCTCCAAATAACACACACACACACACACACACACACACACACACACACACACACACACACACACACACACACACACACACACACACACCTCAGTGGCAACTCACTGTCTCATGCACTATTATCCAACATGAAACTACAGGGTCCTATACAGAGAGAGAGAGAGATAGAGAGAGAGAGATGTAGACCTGAACACTGGAGCAGTGAATTTGCTCAGATTGGGTCAGAGGCGGTGCTGACCTACCAGGTACAGCTGTGTTTAATACCATGGATGGACAGTTACTACCAGGCAGAGCCGGCACCATTACTGCTTCGCTGCATTCTGCAGCTTCAGCACCACGGAGAGCGCCTCTGATTTAACAGGAGGTTGTATTCAGCTGTCAGTCAGCTTGAGGGTTTATTCATCAGCCCATATTGTTTTATCTTTTGACTGAGCTGTGATGGTCATGGAATTGAGATGAATGATGGGTATAATTGGGGATCCTAAATAAAGAAATAACATGACACACATGCACGAGTGCACGCGCGAACGCTCACATACACACACATGTTTGTATAACTATACTTGTGAGGATATCAACATTTTAGGACGGCATTGACAATAGCTGAACATAGTCCAAAAAATTGCACATCTACAAGCTCACAATGTGTCACAGTGTTGTGAGCTTGTATATTGGCTATTTTTCGATGCGTGACATTGGCATTGGCACAAAACTCAAGTATAACATTGGGAAAACTCTAACCTTAACCCTTAAACATAACCTCTAGATGCCTAATCCTAAACCTAACCCTAACTTGAATCTTTTATCTAATTGTAAGGCTAACTTTTATTTATTAGATTGACCATAAAACAGCCATTTGTCTTGTGAGGACCAGGACAATTGTGGAACATTCTACCATACCTTTTGGGACATCTGGTCCTCACAAGTATGGTACACACACGCACACGCACACACACACACACACACACACACACTCACACTCACACTCACACTCACACTCACACTCACACTCACACACACACACACACACACACACACACACACACACACACACGTAATAGTGGTTGCTTAATTTGCTGCCACTTGGCAACTATTCTGCTGGGTAATGTTACATGACATAATGGACTCTTAAGCAGACAGTCTGGTCGTAAACCTGCAGGGGATTATTACTGCAGTGAAGATTAAACTGTTTCACTGTTATTTTACAAAAACTCTTTGAAGAAAAACAAATCTGTTGGTATTCAACTGTTTCCAATTTGCATTGCATTTTTTCAGATTCCAACATTGAATTTGTTCATGTGTTTTGTTTGTATTAGATTATTTATTTATGTATTTAATTTTTGCAGTTCAGTTAGATTGCAGCTTGAATGGAAACCGTTTGTGAATGCTAATCAGTGTGCTGATATTACTGTCTGGTTTGGAAGTAGTTCTACGGTTTCTCTCGTTAAGCCTGCATGTTGCCTCGCGCTGCTGTCTCAAATGAATTACAAACAGGAAGCCCAAGGCAAGGATGTGTGTGTGTGTGTGTGTGTGTGTGTGTGTGTGTGTGTGTGTGTGTGTGTGTGTGTGTGTGTGTGTGTGTGTGTGTGTGTGTGTGTGTGTGTGTGTGTGTGTGTGTGTGTGTGTGTGTGTGTGTGTGTGTGTGTGTGTGTGTGTGTGTGTGTAGGTGCAGGTGCTTGAAGCTAAACGTGTGTGTTGGTATGCACACATGATGCCCGAGTATGGCGAGTAAAACCCTACAAATTCCAACACTAATCCAATCCAACATGTGTGTGCTTTTGTGCATGCATGTGCATGCGTATATGTATGCGTGTGTGTGTGTGTGCGTGTGTGTGTGTGTGTGTGTGCATGCACGCCAACCTCAAGTGAGATTTTTTTAAATGTATGATTTAGCAATAATTTACAATTTCCCCCAGCGCTGCTGCTCATCCACATTTATTCTGCTCATTTCCATACCACCATAGAGACAAAAGCATAGTGAACAAAAGGTATTTTATCCCCGTCTTGCTCCCAGTTATCCTTTCTAATCACACAGTTTCATGAGTCAGAGAGGCCAAGCCTAGTGCATTAAGCCTCTTAAAGCCCTCTAACAATATTTCTTCAGTACTACTTTTTTTTTTGACAGAGGCTTTTCTCAAGGTGCCAGTGTAATAAAAAAAGCTAAAATGAAATTAAAACCTTTCATTAATATTGCTGAGATCAGCACGGTGGCACAGTGGTAAAGTGCCTACCCACCACCACGGAGGTTGTGGGTTCGAATCCACCGTGGTGTTAGGGGGAGGGAAGAGGGGAAGGTTTTTTTAATTATTGTTAAATAATAACAAAACAAAGTATTTCTTCGCTTACGGTAATGAAAGTATACCGTAAGTGTTGCGCTGGGCGGACACGTCGCCTCGGAAAACAAGGAAGTGTTGATAACATTTTCGCTTTCTGCATTGTCTATTACTCGCTTCAAATGTTTAAAAAACGTTCTTTAGAGCAATTTTTAGCTGTAAATGACGTTGTGTGTTTGTTTACATGGCTGTCATGTTGGATGCAGCACAAAATCAAGCGGCGCATCAGGTGCTCTGAGTCTTTGATTACACAGCGGTCTGTTATTGAGCTCAGCAGTCATTATCCAGAAATAACACACAGCTGAATTCAATGACTGACCAATCAGAATCAAACATTCAACCAAGCCGTGTAATAGGGCGCCCGCTGGCCTAGCGGTCCAGGCGCATACCACATTATGCTGGTAATCCAGATTGGCAGCGGGTTCGGCTCCCGGTCCCGAGGACCTTTGCTGTGTGTCACCCCCCCCCCCCCCCATCTCCCTCCCCATTTCCTGTCGGCCTACTATCCTATCAATAAAGGCAGAAAAAAGCCCACAAAAATATATATAAAAAAAAAAAAAAGGCTGTGTAATAAACCCCTTTAAGTGTAGCAACAATGAAAAGTATTCTACAAAAGACTGCATATTACATGTAAATGGCGCTCTTATTTTTACGTCCGCCCACCGGAAGACAAGTGCATACTTTTGTACCACTTGAGGAACATGCTAAGCATTGCAATGGTCACAGAAAATCCCATAAACAAATGTCAGTACTGTTGTTTTGAATCTGACTTAAATGGATAGTTCACCCCCAAAATGACTTTTTTTTTACAATTAGTCACCCCATGGATACTTTTTTCATGGATATTTTTTTGTTTTTGTCACATTCTTAAGCCAATAATTTGATGACTGACAGTGGTTCCGGTATAGGAGACACAAAGAGTCTCCTTTGTATCTCAAATTATTGGCTTAGGAATGCGACAAAAATGAAAAAATATCCATGAATTCAAGTCTCCATGGGGTAACAAATCGATAGAAAAAGAAAAAAAATATTGTTGAACTATCCCTTTAAGGAACCATGGTAAATGGTAAAACAGAAGGTGTTGGTAAGCTGCAGCTGCATTAAGGTATTTTAGACACATTTTGTGCATTTCTTTTGCTACGTTTTGTAGATTTGTAGATAGCATTTGTTTGCTATTAAGGGTGTAAAGTGAAAGTACAAAAATATATACACTGGAACAAAGACAGAACAACCCACAACAACCAAATTATCAACACATTATTAAAAAATAAATCTCAGTTTAAAAGTTTGAATTGTCGATTTGTTTATACTGCAGGATAATAGGGTTCGTGAATATGCATTTAAAAACAAACATTTTCCACTATTACTCTAATTATCAGTTCATTTAACACAATGGAAATAACCCCAGGAACCCCATGTCATTAAAAAAAAAAATCTTACAGTTTAAAAGTTTCAAATGTCGATTATCATTAATATTGCATGAATATGTATTTAAACTCTAATGATATCAATATATAATCAGGGATCTAATTATATACAGAGTCCAAACTAATTATATATTATTGTCTTCTTGCCTCAATGCTTACAGCTATAATTTATTGTGTCTTACAGTCTCTAGCATTCGGTCTTAAACCAGAGAGCTGTAGAACATAATAGGCCTGTGGAATGCTACTGTTTGGAGAACTCTGAAACAGGGTGGTAGAGATAATCTTGATCCCTGGAGAACTCTGAAACAGGGTGGTAGAGGAGGTGTTGATGATCGTACGTCCTTAATGACCACAAGTCTCCTGAATGAGGCATCCATTTTATATTTGGACAGGGTAACATTCTTATCCTTGTTCCATGTAACACATCCACTTCACTTTGAGCCAGCATGATCTTCTGCCCTTCTTCATGTCATCTGTGTGTCTGTCTAATCTCGCAAGCTGCTGGACGGATCAGACCAAATGTTTGGTACACACTGTGGCAGTCCCACTCATTTTCTTTTACATATATATATTTTATTTTATTGAGATGGGGCTCAGATTCTCCATATTTGGGCATGGATGACATCATCGGCTAGTCTTTTCAAAGCCAGCTGTGTATATGAGGATGTGAATGGCGGTGAGCTTCGCTGAACAGTATTACCCGACAAAGGAAGATAGATGCAGTCGGCTTTGAGTCAGCTGAAGCAATACACTGTGGTCGTTGCAGACACAGGGGATTTTAACGCCATCGATCAGTACAAACCACAAGATGCAACGACCAACCCATCTCTCATCCTGGCCGCATCCAACATGCCGGACTACCAACACCTCGTGGACCAGGCCATCAAATATGGCATCGCAAAGGGCGGAACGGACGAGGAGCAGGTGACGGACACCATGGACAAGCTTTTTGTGAGCTTTGGCCTGGAAATCCTCAAGAAGGTCCCCGGAAGGGTCTCCACTGAGGTGGATGCGAGGCTGTCCTTTGATAAAGCCGCGATGATCGCCGGGGCCCTGAGACTCATCGATTTGTATGAAGAGGCGGGCATCGGTAAGGAACGTGTCCTCATCAAACTGTCCTCGACATGGGAAGGCATCCAGGCTGGCGGGGAGCTAGAGGAGGAACACGGGATCCATTGCAACATGACCCTGCTGTTCTCCTTTGCTCAGGCCGTGGCCTGTGCAGAAGCAAAGGTCACCCTCATCTCACCCTTTGTTGGACGTATCCTCGATTGGTACAAGGAGAACACGGACCGCAAGAGTTACGAGCCACACGAGGATCCGGGGGTAATCGGCGTGACCAAGATCTACAACTACTACAAGAAGTTTGGCTACAGCACCGAGGTGATGGGCGCCTCGTTCAGAAGCGCGGGGGAGGTGAAGGCCCTGGCCGGCTGCGACCTGCTGACCATTTCGCCAGGACTGCTGGAAGAGCTCAGCCAGGATCACAGCGCCGTCGCCGAGATGCTCAGCGAGCCGAACGCCAAGGCCTGCGAACAAGAGAAGGTGCAGATGGACGAGAGGGCGTTCCGATGGCAGCACAACGAGGACAGGATGGCCGTGGAGAAGCTGTCCGATGGCATCCGCAAGTTTGCCGCAGACGCCATCAAGCTTGAGAGCATGATCAAAGAGAAAATGCTTAGTTTAAAGAAAGGCTAGTAACTGGGCAAAATAGGAATCCTACGTCATAGACTACTTTCATTCAACCTTTATTTAAGATTCTCAGAGAGATCATTGAGGGAGCGACCCTCATTTACAATGAAAAACGATAATGTTGACAACAAACGGTTAAAACAGTTGCATGTTGACAGCAATCAGTTAAAACAGTTGCATACAGGTACTGCACGGTTATTATATAAATTCCTAAAATGGCCAATAGATACTAGGGTATTCAATTTCAGCTCTTGTTGCAAGAGATTCCAAGAATCAGGTGCACCAAAGCTGAAAGCAGTCTTTCCCAGTTCCGAACTGGCAAAAGGAACCAGAAGACCAATCTCTGGAGCGAGTTGGAATGTGACTAGGTTTCAGACGTAGCATGGATGAGATATAAGGTGGTGATTTTCCAATCAGGGCTTTATAAATAAAGAGGTGCCAATGATTATTGCGCCTCTCAGTCAGAGAAGACCAGCCCACCTTATCATACAGTGATGAGTGTTGTAGCGGTCACCAGTAATAAATCTCAGAGCTGAGTGGTAAACCGAGTCCAGAGGCTTGAGTGTGGAGGCGGCTGCATGACGATAGATTATATGCCCATAGTCCAGTACAGATAAAATAGACTGCCGAAATGAAGCCTCGCTGGAGTCGCCGTTAATTGACTCGGTCTTGTTTTTAGTATTGTTTTAATTGATGCTACCACAGAATTAGAATGTATGACCTTGTGGTTCAGTTTATGGACATTTTATTTTTTTCCATCTGGCAGCCCTAAAGACAAAAACATTTATAAATAAAAGCACAGGCTGGCAGACTTACCACAACAGCAAGTGATGTAGATGATCTGGTGCTGCTGTTCAACGCTAAAGAGAGACTGCAGCGGCTCATCTGCTGCAGTTCTGTCTAAATCTGGGCCCTGACAGTTAACATGAAGAAGACCAAAATCATGTATTTAAATTCGTATTATTATAGAATGCACACACACACACGCACACACACGCACACATGCACACACACTGCTCCTGTGATGCTCCAGAGCAATCTGCGCAATCTGCACAAAGAAAGTTTAGAATATTTGGCGGTCCCGTTTTAATTTTTCACAAGATTGGTGGTTGTTGCAATGACCTGCACCACAATACTTCACCACATGTTGCGCTATGATGAAATAAACCCACAAAATGTAACAATGTGTACGTTCCGTAATGCAATTCCAATGGTGAAAGCTGTGTCGTTTCACCCGGTGAAGGAATGGTGGATTCGGCCACGCCACAACATACCCGTATGTGTGTCTCAAAGAATAAACCTGCATTGACTGACATACTGACATAGTGAAACCTAAATATTACTACAGGAAGCGAGGTGGAGGGAGTTTGCTCACTGACGAGCTGTCATGTGTGGTAGCAGCGAGATATGTTGAGCATGTGAATGTCGGTCTGCTTAAATGGACCGTGAGATTGAAACCATTAGGATTGTGGCTGTATGTGATTGGAGGGTGTACGAGCATGGGACCGGCTTGACTTCTGTGCCTGCCTGAGCTGGCGTGATGGCCTTCTAATTGACGACAAAAATTAAATAAATCATGTCTCCACATTTTCATGTTTTTTCTACCGTTGCACCTTGTGCTCTTTGTCCTCTGTATCTTCACAAAGCTCACAGATGGGCCTGGTGTTTGACCCTGATAAAGAAGTGCTCTGTGTCCTCACAAAGTTCACAGACGGGCCTGGTGTTTGACCGTGATAAAGTGTCCTGTGTGTCCTCAAATCATTTCTCAGCCCAGAGGTTCAGAGTTATAGAGATATTCAGATTTAGAAACACATGGATAGAGGGAGGAGGGCTGTGCGGCTCTGTGCTTATACTGTAATGAGTTACTTTGTGTTCCACTTCCTCCTTTTTAGTTTTGCACATCGTGCATTGCATATTGTATATAGTTTTTTAACGATTTCTGCTCATATCTATCATTTGAGTAGAGTTATAGGCACTTGAAATGTTCATATAGAGTTGTTTGTAATGGGTCACCATGATAAATTACTATGTATAAACATTCCGGCAATAAAAAACTATATTCTAACTCTTCTCCTTTCCTCTTCAATTGTAACCTTCTCTTCTCTTCTCTTCTCTTCTCTTCTCTTCTCTTCTCTTCTCTTCTCTTCTCTTCTCTTCTCTTCTCTTCTCTTCTCTATTTTCCACTAATTCCCTCCTTTTCCTATCATCTCCACCGCAGCGTCTGCTTATAGAAGCAGAACCAAGTCAATTTTACAGGGAGTGGTTTTTCACTTCAGACGATGCGCTTAGAGAAATTAGTGACTGACAGGAGACAGCTACAGAATGGATTTTGACACACACACACACACACACACACACACACACACACACACACACACACACACACACACACACACACACACACACACTGCAGCTTGTTTGCACGCAAAAGGTGTGGTCTCCTGTAGTTAAAATGTTGCATTGTGTCATGCAAGTATTTATTTGAATAAATAGAATGTTTATGTTTGGTTTTGTTTTACCCCTAATTAACATGCTTCATTCATGGAACTTCAGAGTATTGTCTCATTTATTTTTGAGTGCTCTCTATTGCTTCAGTGTTGTTTGTCTGATCTCCAGCGTGGCTCTGCATTTAGAACTATGGATGTGAGATCAGTCGTCTCCGAGAGCCAAGACACACCACGGTGTGATGGCGTTCTGGTGACATAACACACTGTGATGGTGACCAGTGTTGGAAAAATTAGGAGGGAGTTTGCTCACTGACGAGCTGTCATGTGTGGTAGCAGCGAGATATGTTGAGCATGTGAATGTCGGTCTGCTTAAATGGACCGTGAGATTGAAACCATTAGGATTGTGGCTGTATGTGATTGGAGGGTGTACGAGCATGGGACCCGGCTTGACTTCTGTGCCTGCCTGAGCTGGCGTGATGGCCTTCTAATTGACGACAAAAATTAAATAAATCATGTCTCCACATTTTCATGTTTTTTCTACCGTTGCACCTTGTGCTCTTTGTCCTCTGTATCTTCACAAAGCTCACAGATGGGCCTGGTGTTTGACCCTGATAAAGAAGTGCTCTGTGTCCTCACAAAGTTCACAGACGGGCCTGGTGTTTGACCGTGATAAAGTGTCCTGTGTGTCCTCAAATCATTTCTCAGCCCAGAGGTTCAGAGTTATAGAGATATTCAGATTTAGAAACACATGGATAGAGGGAGGAGCTCTGTGCTTATACTGTAATGAGTTACTTTGTGTTCCACTTCCTCCTTTTTAGTTTTGCACATCGTGCATTGCATATTGTATATAGTTTTTTAACGATTTCTGCTCATATCTATCATTTGAGTAGAGTTATAGGCACTTGAAATGTTCATATAGAGTTGTTTGTAATGGGTCACCATGATAAATTACTATGTATAAACATTCCGGCAATAAAAAACTATATTCTAACTCTTCTCCTTTCCTCTTCAATTGTAACCTTCTCTTCTCTTCTCTTCTCTTCTCTTCTCTTCTCTTCTCTTCTCTTCTCTTCTCTTCTCTTCTCTTCTCTATTTTCCACTAATTCCCTCCTTTTCCTATCATCTCCACCGCAGCGTCTGCTTATAGAAGCAGAACCAAGTCAATTTTACAGGGAGTGGTTTTTCACTTCAGACGATGCGCTTAGAGAAATTAGTGACTGACAGGAGACAGCTACAGAATGGATTTTGACACACACACACACACACACACACACACACACACACACACACACACACACACACACTGCAGCTTGTTTGCACGCAAAAGGTGTGGTCTCCTGTAGTTAAAATGTTGCATTGTGTCATGCAAGTATTTATTTGAATAAATAGAATGTTTATGTTTGGTTTTGTTTTACCCCTAATTAACATGCTTCATTCATGGAACTTCAGAGTATTGTCTCATTTATTTTTGAGTGCTCTCTATTGCTTCAGTGTTGTTTGTCTGATCTCCAGCGTGGCTCTGCATTTAGAACTATGGATGTGAGATCAGTCGTCTCCGAGAGCCAAGACACACCACGGTGTGATGGCGTTCTGGTGACATAACACACTGTGATGGTGACCAGTGTTGGAAAAATTACTCAACCCCAACTATACTGTGGGAGTATAGGACTGGGAGACTTAAGGCCTTTGCAGACAGGGTGTGATTTTTTGCACTATATCATTTTTTAAATGAACACATGGTTCTCAATGACCTCATGCACACCGGCTCCGAATTTACCGTGCGGCGATGCGATGCGGCGTTGCGGTTTTTCCCCAATCGAACCCAGTTCGATTCGTGCGTCTTTTCGCATGCGGTAAAAACTGATTGACTAATCGCACCCTGTCTGCAAAGGCCTTTAGTCATGGATTTTGACAACAAATGTTTGTTGGATTAGTGATTAAAAAGCGGTCGGACACATTGATTGATTGATTTGATTGAATACTTTATTAACAGTTTGCAAATAGTACACTCATGCACACTCATGCACACTCATGCCTTTGAACTGCTGGATGTTGCTGTCTTGTTGGTGTTGAAACACCAGAACTCATTTCACAAATGCAAAATCAATCATTCATGTCCCTGGTTCAATTCCCGCTAGAGACCTGTCCTTCTGTCCTTCCGTTTCTCTTTACCCTTGGTTTCCTGCCTCTACTGTATCTCATAAAGCAAAAACTGTGGAAAAAACGATACGGAAAAAAAGAGAGGTTCTATTTAAAACACCTTCCTGTCATCTTCCACTCATCCATCCCGTTTCCCCTTTCCTCTGTTCACCTTTTAGACCCTATACTTTGTTGACCGCAGTCCCCCAGGGGTCTATACTAGGGACCCTCCTTTTTAAGGTGTGGCTCTGCAAGTGGCTAGCCATCTATGAGAGGGCCTGTGCGTCTGTGCGTCCGGAGCTGATTTTTCTCCATATAGGTTTATACTTTTTAAAATATTTAACGAAAATGTTATCATGGAAGTCAACTGGGCTGTGATCACAGTGAAGCCGTGCCCAAATTTGGAGTCATACTTCATAGATATGTCATAGATGACTGATTCACAGGCTGGTCACTTGAAGTCCGAGATCCATGTGGATCAAAAGATGCACATCATTTACTTCACCTTTTACTTCATTTACTGGACCCTATTGTCTATGGTCCAGAAATGTATGGATATGTGTGCATGTACGCACGCATGCGCACACATACACGCACGCATGCACACACACACACATATGTAGGCAAGGTAAGTCTAACTGGCAAATGTTAAGGCTATTCGATTCTAAATGCTTTATACAAAACATTAATAGCGTTGGGCGGGAACCCCTATTTGTAACTATACCTTTCAGGACGGGAACCCCTTTTGTTGCTATGTACAGTATATAGCAACATACATTTGTTGTAATTCTTGAATAAATATTTGAAGCTTTTCAGAAAACTTATGTCAGGATTTAGAAGGCATTTTTAGAATCGGTCTCAGGTCTAAATGGGTTAAGACAGTGGGAAAGAAGCCCATTAAAACAGCACATTTGAATACATTTAAACATAGTCATTAAAGGTAGGGTCTAGTTTGTCCCTGTGTCACCCTTGCCCCTCCCTTCCCTCTCCCCCCTCTACCTAATTGCCCTGATTGCACAAGTGAACCCACCTGAAGGAGCTTTGCCCCTGAGTCACCTAGCTGTGCCTCTCCATCCTGGTGTTCTCCCTCTTCAGTTCCCACCACCCTCCCTTCTCTACTCCTAAAAGACTGCCCAAGTGCTATTTTCATTGCCTTTTCATTATCTTGGATAATTATGTTTGCTTCAGTTTGGTTATGTAAGTTTAAGTGATGTGATGTGTTGGAGTCCAGTGGTGTGATTGTTTGTGTGAGTGTAGAACTGTTTCTAGCGTCTGGATCCAAAAAACACCGATAAGGAATGGCTGTAATTGACAAATTCTGTACACAGTGAAAATACCATTAAGGAATAGTTAGTCATATCACGCAAATATTGACAGGCAAAACCTCTCTTTCTAATATGTAGGCAAATCCTATCATGCCAATATGGATAGATAAATTATATCATGCTCTTCTATGCAGCAGCTTGTTAACATGCAAATTGAACAGATCTGTTCAATTTGCATGCAAACAAGCTGCAGCACGGTTCGAGCCTTGCTGCTGACACACACACACACACACACACACACACACACACACACACACACACACACACACACACACACACACACACACACACACACACACACACACACACACACACACACACGTATACACATGCTGATGCATGCAGTATTTTCCCCCTTTAATAAGCCTTTTTAGCTGCTTGGACCTTGAAGCTGATAGGCCTGTCAGAGTGTGACAGACTATAACGTACATATGATGACGATGTCGTTGAGATTCTGTGTTTTAAGAGGTCTGCCCTTCTCTTTCAGATGTTCAGATGTGTATTTCTCTATCTTATATCTTATATCAAAGGAATCTCTCTTTCATAGTTTTATTGTTTGTCTTGTTCCTAAGCTGTCCCTCTGTCCATCTGGTATCTGCTATTTTTGCTACTTGCACTCTTGTAAGATGAATAGGGTATTCATTTACCCCCAAAAACATAAACATTTGATAGGCGGAGATACAAGGTTTCTGCCCGACAGCGACGACAACTGAGAAAAGAGACTCCCCCGAGTGAGGCGCCAGCCGAGCGAGTGCCCACGCCGAACGGTGCCTATCGATATGCAACTTGAACGCCGCCGAGTCGGCACCAGTGGGCCTCGCACCGCCTGGCGCGGCCACTCGCTCAGTGAAGGTGCTTGCTCGACTAGGCTAGCCCCTCACTTGGGCGTGCATCTCGCGGTGGGAATGATTGCTTTTACGTGTTTTACTGGCCCAGACAGACTTTAGTATCTATAATCTGGCGTGATACTGAAGTCTGGATGCAGGCAGTGCAATTTCCTAGAAGCAATTTCTAAAAACATCCAGCAGAATGGATGTAAACACACGGACAAGCTATCAATGTAGAAAGCCAGCATCCTGTGGTACCCACTCAGTAGAATTCTCAATCCAATCCAATGTTAATTTAATTGACTGCATACAAATGGAACCAAATGTTCATAAGAGTGGAAGGAGACACTGGTACTTTAAGCCTCTTTGTTGATGAAGGTGCTGAGTGTACTTAGACAAGTGACTTACATCTTCCTTAGAGTCATGAGTCATGGCAAAGGCTAGGATGGCGTTCAAATACACCGACTCAGTGCCATTCGATCACACTGTTGACGGCATAGATATATATAAAGGCTAGATGGCTCAAGGGGACGGCGCAAGCGTAGCTCAACCGCGGCCATCTTGAAACAGTCATTCATAACATTATGTCTATGGTGCATATACTTTGAAATAACCATAGCGTGCTCAATTTTCATCCGATTTTCAAACGGTTTGGTGTGTTGTAAACACCAAAGATGTAGTTATGATACTGCATACTTATAATTATAATCATGTTTTTTTATTTTTTATTTTATTTTATAGTTTTATAATTTTATTACATCTTTGGTGTTTACAAAACACCAAACCGTTTGAAAATCAGATGAAAATTGAGCACGCTATGGTTATTTTAAAGTATATGCTCCATAGACATAATGTTATGAATGACTGTTTCAAGATGGCCGCCATGTGGCAACGTCGTACTCCATTGGCCAGCAGCGCGGGTGAGTCATCTAGCCTTTATATATATCTATGGTTGACGGCACCACTACCTTGAAATGTTGAGATGCAATGTATCCGTGGTTTGCAGAAACGTACAACTGCAGTGTTTTTTTCTCTGGTCGCCTGACTTGTATGTCTCTCTTACTGATCTTTCTCATTCATTGTTAACCCATTAAAACCGGGAACGCATCTGTGTAACCACTTTAACCATTATTTAATACTTTGGCTTTTCAAAAATAGCAGATATACAAGCTCATAGCGTGGCACTGAGTGCCGCGCTATGAGCTTGTAGATATTCTATTTTGTTTAAAAATCTTGACATTTTTTGCTAATTAATTTGTGAATATATATTTTTTTTAAAGTGAACATTTATAGCTCAAATGAAAAAGTTTGAGAACCACTGATTATGGCAACTTAAGTTTTTTTCTAAAAACTCCCCAAATTTTCATGAATTTTCAAAAGATATCAGATCTGCAAGCTCATAGCGCGGCACTCGGTGCCGCACTATGAGCTTTAAAGTTTATGAGCTTTCCCGGTCTTAATGGGTTAATTAATTCAGTTCAACTGCCAGGCTTGACTTTGAATGAGTTGTCTTTACTTCCTGTCCTTTCAGGTTACTTCCTGCGGACGTTGTTCCCTCCGTCTCAACGGTCCTTCCAAGGCTGCATGCAAGCCATCCTATTGGACGATCAGCCTGCCGACCTGCATGCTGTGGAGAGAGGCATTGTGGGAGCTTTTGAGAACGTCAGCCTGGACATGTGTGCCATTATAGACAGGTGAGACAGAGAAACCTCACACAATGCAAACACCTAGCCATTCACATGCATGTGCGCACGCACAAACACTTCTCTGTTTCACTGTCAAGTGTAGAATAATTGAAGGATTCATTCTAGGAAATGTATATTTAGTTCAATATCGTAGACAAAGACAAACAAATGAGGATGGATGTGACAAATGTATCAACTGAAGTTTATTTTAATTTGACTTTAAACCATCTTACATGCTTTGTTTGAGTGACTGTTAAAACCAGTGGTGTAAAGTAACTAAGTACATTTACTCAAGTACTGTACTGTACTTAAGTACAATTTTGAGGTACTTTTACTTTACTGGAGTATTGCGACACGTTGTGAGCTTGTAGATCTGCTATTTTCAAATATTTGAGTACTTTTACTTTTGGTACTTTAAGTACATTTTGATACCAATACTTTTGTACTTTGTACATTTTGAATTGTGGACTTTTACTTTTAACAGAGTACTTCTACATTGCAGTATTGATACTTTTACTTAAGTAAAACATTTGAGTACTTTTTCCCCCACTGGTTAAAACAAACTGTACAGTAAGGAAGAGTAAATGCAAACGGTTTAAACATACAGGTAAGGTCAGGTTCCATCCATTGATATAGCCTCTGCATGTTGTTTAGCTCTGTCCTGGGCCTTGACTCCGATTCCAGTGGTCTGTAGCATTGTAACCATAGATATAGAAACCTCATTGGCCTCTGCAGTTCGTTGGAGCAACTGGTATCGCAGCCGCCATTTTAGAGTAGGCAAGCTGACGCTCAAAGTGACTACTGGCCAATCACAGCGCTCACAGCGCGTTGACTACTGGCCAATCACAGCGTGTTGACTACTGGCCAATCACAGCGTGTCTAACTGACTTTTGCTGCGCGGCTGCCTCTTACGAAAAGACCCGCCCCCATCTGCCTCTGATTGGCCTACCGAACGCCCCCTTCTGTGACACACGCGGAAGCTGTCCTACTCTAAAATGGCGCCCGAGATACCAATGCCTCAGAGCCGAAGGAGGCGTCTACCTTTATATGTCTAGGATTGTAACGTCTAACATTTAAAACCAAAGACTCTGGGAAGCATCACTATTGGATCTCAGCCACTTCCTTAAGCACTTTGTTTTACATTTAAGCAATTAGCCATACAACACACAGCCGTGGCAATAACCACAATAAAGCAGAACCTTCAGTGTTTTATAGATCATAGACATTACAATTTGTACCGTTTTTAATAACCAGAGTTCCCGCACGAACAAGGTTGTTGCCATCTCCTATCAATGTATGGAAGCTCCCAAATATTGTTAACTTGTTGTAACGTTTAAACTGGTGAAATCAATCAATATATGTGACTCGATACAATGGTTTGAGACAGGGCCTCAGTCATTATTCAGCTTTTTACATATTATGAAAGTTCAGAATGTAAGCTTTGATGATTCATTCATTGAAATTGGAAAATATTTGAAGAAGATATGATCGTTTGAAACTTGTTGAACCAGAAAACCCAAACCTGCAAAGATTCCTCGGTTTTTAACACCTCTGGGGCCCAGGAAATGGGTGTGAAAATTACCCGTGAGTTGTGTCTCAAACCATTGATCCACTATTATTTCTCACTTAAAAGGTTATAATTTTTTGTTGAACTATATGAGATAGAGATTGTTTTCAGACGAGCCAATAAAATGGTACAAAGGCAAATACTTAAAGGAGAATTTCACCCTAGGCGTTTTCTTACCGTTATTTGAGGATGTTAACTCATCATAAGAGTGGTCCAGGACCCCCAGCAGATATATTCAAGAAAAAACTATTTTCAAGCGACAGAAATAAGCGGATTTAGCCAAGAACCAAAGACTCCCGTTCTGAGCTTCGGTTTGGGGGGTCCCCGAAATGGAGAACATCGCTCGTTATGAACTGGGGGTCCTGGACCACTCTTATGATGAGTTAACATCCTCAAATAACGGTAAGAAAACGCCTAGGGCAAAATTATCCTTTAATAGTGATATATGGTTATTATACCGGGACTTTCAACCAAACGGATTGCGTAATTTAAAAACCTTGGTTTATAATCACATTTTAAACTCTCATTCAGCCACTGTTGAGCATGGAGAATGCAAACTGACTCAATACTAACCTTCAAGTTCAAGTTCAAGTTCAAGTTCAAGTTCAAGTTTATTATGTCCCAAATTGGGCAATTTATGTTAACCTTGATAACACTGTTGAACAACAAATACTTAAAAGAGAGCTATTTACACTGTAGATGGCTCTATATCAGGAGTAATTTAGTGTTAAGGTCGTCTGTTGACAGCTATTAGGAGTGACTTACTGTAGTGTTCAGGTCTACTATTGACAGCGTACGTTCAGAGACTGTGTGTTCAGTACCCTACATATTTTCCTGAGTTGTGTGTGTGTGTGTGTGTGTGTGTGTGTGTGTGTGTGTGTGTGTGTGTGTGTGTGTGTGTGTGTGTGTGTGTGTGTGTGTGTGTGTGTGTGTGTGTGTGTGTACGTGCGTGCGTGCGTGCGTGCGTGCGTGCGTGCGTGTGTGTGTGTGTTTACTTCCAGGTGTTTGTTCAACCATTGTGAACATGGAGGTCACTGTAAGCAGACCTGGGACAGCTTCAGTTGTACCTGCGACAGGACAGGATACACAGGAGCCACCTGCCACACGTGTAAGTGTGCGTGTGTGCGTGTGTGTGTATATGGTTGTCTGTATCTCTTTTTCTCATTCTCTCTCTGTGTCAATCTCTAACAGACCAGTTTAACCATCTCAGGTAGTTTAGCTGCCAATGACTTGTTCAGCAGTATTCAAGCACGTGTGTGCCCTGCAGATTTAGCGGATTCAGGTTTCAGTCCTGTCTGGCTGAAGGTCAAATCCCCTGGTATCATTTTGTTTTTGAACTGAAAACCTGTACACTCTGGGACCTTCGAGGCACACAGCTGAATAGCGCCAGACCGCCAGTGTATGGCAATGATTGCTTTTATGTGTTTTACTGGCCCAGACAGACTTTAGTATCTATAATCTGGCGTGATACTGAAGTCTGGATGGAGGCAATACAATTTCCTAGAAGCGATTTCTAAAAGCATCCAGCAGAATTAATGTAAACACACTGACAAGCTTGTAAACAGGACAGCTTCTGCTGCTATCAATGTAGAAAGCCAGCATCCTGTGGTCCCCACAGAGTAAAACTCTCCATCCAATCCAGTGTTAATTTAATTGACTGCATACAAATGGAACCAAATGTATCCATAAGAGTGGAAGGAGACGCGGGTGCAGCTCAGACAACTTGAAGCCTCTTTGTTAATGAAGGTGCTGAGTATAAGACAAGTGACTGTACAGCAATGACAAGTACAGCAATAGGACAGACATGGTCTGGAGATGCAATATTCCATACAAAGATACATATTCCATAAAAAAGAGTGAAAACTGTATTTGCTAAATAAGGACTTCACTAAAAGTCTGAGTTAAAGGTGGTATAAGTGATTAATTATTATTGTTGTTATTATTATTACTATTATTATTAGTATTATTGTTGTTATTATTATTATTATTATTATTATTATTACCCTTATTATTATTATTACTACTATTGTTACTAGGCTATTGTTACTCAGAAATGGCAGATCCTTTTTTTCCCCCCACACACTTGATTTTTCATTATTCCTGTTAAAGGTTTTGTAAGTGATTTATGCTTTTATTAAGTAAGTGTTACTTACATACAGTAGGTCTATATTCCCATACATCACTGCTATAGACTGTTCAGTAACAGGGGTCTCCCTGTCTCTCCAGCTCAGAAAGTACATTTTCAGGGCGGGATGCCAAAGGGAAACAAAGGAAGAGAAAAGAAGAATAAGTAGGAGGGAGAGAGAGAGAGAGAGAGAGAGAGAGAGAGAGAGAGAGGGAGAGGGGGAGGGTGGGGGCATTTCTTATTTTTAAATTATCGACATGGCTGATTCGCACAAGATTAGATGAGATTAGATGTGTTGTCAGTCAGATGTCAATGCACCTCTGCTTGACAGACAGTGAATGGAGACTGACAATCCCATCTCTATTGCAAAAAAGGTACATGAATGAAATAAAGGAGCTTAGGACAGTGATGATGTTACCTCAGATACTATTTCAATGTTCTACAATGTAATGAATCTTCTGTCCTTCAAATGGAGGAATTGAATCGTGACAGTGTATTGACATTTAGAAAAAGAAAACATGAATGAAATATGAAACGTAAATGCACATAAGCGAACACACACACACACACACACACACACACACACACACACACACATGTGTGCGCATACCGTCGATGTCCTTCAGTGTTACTGTCTGCAGTTAAAGGGATATTTCACTTTCAAACATGTGTGGGGTCCTTTTAACACATCACCCGCCAAGGTATTAAACATCGTTTGTTATCCCCTTGCCAGCGTAATTACCTTCATCCGATGATCTTTGAAACACAGTGGAAGCGATTGTGTACAAAAAATAAATACAAATAGTCCCCGTGGGTAGGCGGAGGGATCTGTGCGTATTCAGAGGAACAACAACATTCCAACCGCGATCTGCCATTTTGGGGCTTTGGCCCGCTGAAAACGGTGGTTTTCAATGCAAAAAACAGCAACTGAGTTTTTCTGAAAATCCCATAGTCAGGGCGGATGGATGTGACGTTTTTTGGAATGATGTCACATCCACATACTTCTTCTCTGAGTGACGATGGATCATCACAAAGCTGTGTTACGGTGCCTAAAACAGCGTGCCTAATTTTTTTAATAGAGCGACTTTATGCGTGTTGGCGGGCAAGTGGACTGTTTAATTTTTTTTTTTTTTATAGGTCCCAGCCCGCCCACAAATGTATGAATCCAATTACAGTCAAACAGTATAGAGCAGCGCTACTCAACCCGCGGCCCGCGGGCCGCATGCGGCCCCAACGCAGCGTCTTGGCGGCCCCCTCATGGTCAAAAAAAAAATATATATATATATGGGTTGCTAAAACATTTTTCAAAAACAAACAGACAGACATACATACAGGTGCGTCAATTGTTACAGGTATAATGCATAGTTTTCTATGCATTTCAGGTTTTTGGGGGGGTTTGACCCCCAAATTTTTCCGGACGCGCGCCCAGGATAGGTGTCCCTTATTTCAATCTCTGGGAGTTGGCAACCCTAACCTTGCCATACCTTAGCTTTTGCTGAACTGATGCCACTGGACATACACACAAAATAAACTGGTACAGTGAAAAGAATATGATGTAAAAATGTACATTTTCTTGTGTGTTACAAAATCAAAAAATCAAAAATAGGACCGTCATTTTTATGGCGGCCCCTTGGACTTTTGGTATTTTGCTGAGTGGCCCCTGAGCCATCTTAAGTTGAGTAGCTCTGGTATAGAGTATCAGAACCCTGTTTAATGCTGAATGTCACATGACTCACTCAAGGCACCATTTTACCTAATTTGAAAAAGAAAAAAAAATCTGATGCAAAGTGTTTGTGAAAGGGTGTAGGGCTGGATCATGTCCTGAAGGTCAGGAGGTGACGTGACCTTGACTGCCTTTTAGGTAGTCACCAGTGTTTTGAACTGGATGAAGCGTCCTTGAGCAAGGCACTGAAGCCCTAGCTGCTGCAGATAAGCAGGTTTGTTAAGAGTTACAATAATACTGTGTAGTTTACACATTATATTGTAAATGTAAGGATTAATCCTCTGTAAGGTAAGGATCATCTCTCCTGTCAATCAATGTGATTGACAGGAGAGATAATCAGAGGAGCAGAGTTTGTACTATATGGACCGAAGTATGGGTAGAGTCTCTCATAGAAGTCGCAGCCAGTGAAAGAGTAGAGAACAACTCTGGTCTCCACATCGTAAAAGGAGACCAGACCCTCCTCAGAATCCACAAACACTCCCACTTTCTGGACCTCCTCTCTTACATGGAGGAGGACATAACGGCCAATACCAACAAGAGCGCGGTACTCATTTCCGATCAACTTTATAGTCCAGTAACCATTGTTGGTAGTTGGATAGAAGTAGTACTTTCTCTCTGGCTCTCTGGCCACTCCTATTTCCCAGTCAGTCTTCCCTCCAACCTGAACCTCATAGTAAAACCTTCCAGAGGAGAAACTTTGTTTTCCTAAGACATAGGGCATGGTAGAGAATCTCTCTTTGTTGTCTGGCAGATTATTCCTTACGTTTCCATGACTCACTTGTTTTCCATCCTCAGACAGGATGAGGTAGGGATGTGCTGTATCAGGGTCCAGAGTTACATCCACCTCATATTGCTGGATCCACCTCATCTCAGCATCACACAGCTTGTTCTCCATCTCTTGACTGAGTGTCTTCTCCAGCTGTCAAGACAATGTCCCAAACAGTGACGTCTAAAGTTACGATCCAGGAATGGTCAGCTTTGACTTTCACTCGGTGCTCTAATGGTTTCAATAAGAGGATGTAAAGTCTGCTTCTCTTTCACTCACACTGTGTGGAATCAGCCTTTAAATCCAGCTGCTCAAATCCCGACTCAAAAAATATGACGTTATTTTCCCAAAAATGGAGTTCCATGTGACTCCAGAGCGGCCTCAACGTACTGTGATTGGACACATCGGGTAACCATGGCAACTTGGGTTGGCCATAGCTGAATTGTTAGAGAGTCCTATTTTAACAGCATTTCTCAGTAATATGGCAATGGATTACCTACTGTAAGAACCTGTGTCAGTGTCCTAACAAAGCAAGGAGGTTGACTGGAGAAGTGGGGACAAATATTTAGCTCAAATAACGTTATAAACAGTGTTGGCCAAGTTACTTAAAAAAAGTAACAATAGTTAAAGTTATAGTTACTAGTTAGGCTACTGCTATCAAAAGTTAGTTAGTTACTTTACTTAAAAATAAGAATAATAAATAAAATAAAACAGCCAACCTAAAAGTACTCTGTACTTTACAGCCTTCCTAGAAATGTACTTGAGTAAAAGTAAAATATTTGTCTTGGAAATGTACTTGAGTAAAAGTAATAAGTATCAAAACAATCTAATACTCAAGTAAAGTACAGATCCTCATAATCTGTACTTAAAGTACAGTACTCAAGTACATGTACTCCGTTACTGTCCACCACTGCCAAACATGTGAAACAATGAAAGTAAAATGTCTCTTTAAGCCTGTAGATTTCCTCATGAGACTGACTCGTTCAGAAGCTTGTTTGTAGCTATTTAACCACTTAAACCCATTATGGTTGAGTCCCTCAGGGCTCTATAGTAGTGTATTTTCAGTTTTTCTGTTATTGTGGGGAAGGCTTTCGCTGAAAATTGTCAGCGAAAGCTTTCCCCACAATATGGATGCTGGGGTTTAAGTGGTTAACAGCCATACTGTCTAGGGCCTTTGTGGCTGCGGCACTTTTCATGTGCCCCCCCCCCCCCTGAAACAATCAGGATGGCTACAGTGTTTGATGATCCTGCAAACGTTTCTGACAACATCCATCATATACTATGTCTTGGATGATGCACTCGGCTGTCCGCCTGACCCTCTGCAATGCTTTGCGGTTGAGGTCAGTATAGTTTCGGGAGAGTCTCTTTTCCCGGTGTTTCACCCAGGTGGACAGGGTTTTGAGGTTAGGTTTAGGCATACTTTCTGTGAGGCTAGGGTTAGGGTTAAAGGGATAGTTCACCCCCAAAATTACTTTTTTCTATCGATTAGTCACTCCATGGAGACTGTTTTTTTCCCACATTCCTAAGCCAATAATGTGATGACCGACAGCGGTTCCGGTAGGAGACACAAAGAGTCTCCTTTATCCATGAATTCAAGTCTCCATGGGGTTTTGTTGGGGTGAATTATCCCTTTAAGGTTAGGTTTAGGTTAGCTTTTGTGAAGTTAAATGTTAAGGTTTAGGCGCAACCTGGCCGACAGACACACTAATGAAAGAGGGAGTCCCCTAAAGTTTCATCCTGTACATCCTGACTGAAGACAGTCAGGAAGCTTTTGGTGGTACGTCTTTAGAAGGCCTGCAGGACCTTGGGGCCCATAACAAACTTATTAAAAATGTATTTTCTGTTTGCTATAGAGTGTTTGTTCAGTAACAGGGGTCTACCTGTCTCTCCACCTCTTTTATAATGCTTACTATCAGAATATATAACCTGTTCTGATGCCTTGACCGTTATAGCTCCACCTACAGGAAATTAAGTATATATATGTTAAAGTAATAGTCCCAAGTCCCAAAAATGATATATATATATTTGTTATGAGTTCAGGGATCCAATGATGGCACTGTCAGTCAGTTCAGACAACAGGGGTCTAGTTGTGTAGGAGCAGCACAGCCTCTAGGGCCAGCCAGCAGGCCTTTTAGACTCATTATAATCTCTCTCTCTCTCTCTCTCTCTCTCTCTCTCTCTCTCTCTCTCTCTCTCTCTCTCTCTCTCTCTCTCTCTCCCTCTTCCTCTCCCTCTCCCTCTCCCTCTCCCTCTCCCTTTCCCTCTCCCTCTCCCTCTCCCTCTCCCTCTCCCTCTCCATCTCCCTAACAGCCATATATGAGTCGTCCTGTGAGGCCTATAAACACCTGGGCAGGTCCTCTGACTCCTACTGGATTGACCCTGACGGCAGTGGACCCCTCGGCCCCTTCAAGGTTTTTTGCAACATGACAGGTGTGTGTGTGTGTGTGTGTGTGTGTGTGTGTGTGTGTGTGTGTGTGTATGTGTGTGTGTGTGTGTGTGTGTGTGTGTGCGTGCGTGCGTGAGAAAACTCTAGTGCTTCTGAACCTCAGAGACTGGCCTCTTGTATAGCCTGCCCTACCTCGGGTTTCCATGACAACAAAGCTACGGCCACTGACATGTAATGCTCTCTCATTCAAATTCACTCGCACGCATGCACATACGTGCACACCACACACACGAGGGATTCAACCAATAAAGTTCGGTGACATTTCATTAAAAGACTCTCAGCTTTTCTCTGGCCATTCTTCCCTGTCCAGATGATTCCCGTTATACCTCTACCTCTGTGTGTGTGTGTGTGTGTGTGTGTGTGTGTGTGTGTGTGTGTGTGTGTGTGTGTGTGTGTGTGTGTGTGTGTGTGTGTGTGTGTGTGTGTGTGTGTGTGTGTGTGTGTGTGTGTGTGTGTGTGTGTGTAGAGGACAAGGTGTGGACCACAGTGATGAACAACCTTCCAGCTCAGACCACAGTGACTGGATCCAGCAGAGAGAGACGCACTGTCATCCAGGTCAACTACAGTACCTCCATGGACCAGGTAACACACACACACACACACACACACACACACACACACACACACACACACACACACACACACACACACACACACACACACACACACACACACACACACACATACACATACACACACAGGTCATCCTACTGTAACATTTCACTTTCTGAAATGACCTTCATTCCTGTGGGGTTTCAGATAAACAATGTTCCACTGTAATAGATCCCACATTACTGCTTTTCTTCTACCAATGCAAGGATATGAGCTGCAAGCTACTCCCTAAGCCAGTGGTTCTCAACCTGTGGGTCAGTACCCCCAGAAGGGTCCCAACTTGTTTTTGGGGGCTCCCCAGATGACAGTAACGTGACAATTTAAGGACTTTTAAGACCTTTTTAATACCCAAAAAAAGGAAAATAAATCAAATTAAAACGACTATTATTGTATCAAAAGTAATCAACAAACTATACTATAAAACTGGTCGACCTCTCCATCCTGCATGACCTTCTCTCCTAATTCACATGAAAAAGTCTGTCTGTCTGTCTGTCTGTCTGTCTGTCTTTCTCTGTCTGTCTGTCTCTGTCTTGTTATGTCTCTCCCTGTGAACTGCGTTAACATAAAGCATGGTACACATTGTTCCCTTCTTAAGAAGCTGTTCTTTCACAAAGAGCTTCTAACCAGTCTGCTTAACTCAGATTAAATGAGAATCTATTCATTCTTTGTGTTTCCAAGGTGACGGCCATCACCACCAGTGCAGAACACTGTCAGCAGTTCATCTCCTACAGCTGCCGAATGTCTCGACTGCTCAACACCCCAGGTACATACTGATTCAGGAACAGTCTTATATGATACTGCCTCATGTCCCGACTGCTCAACACCCCATATACTGATTCAGGAACAGTCTTATCTCTTTGTACAGGATTAGCTTCAATTTAGCTTTGGATGTATTTTGTTTCTCTTGAAGAAGGTTTCTGCACTAGATAAGCACTAGGAAGAAATGCCTTCTGTCTACTTGTTATTAAGTGGAGCGGCACAGTGGAGTAGTGGTTAGCAATTCTACCCTTTTTTCCCCCAGAGTGACCGTGTAATTGTACCGACATCTAAGCTTTCTCTGAAAACAACTGCTTTCATTAGGTGATTGAAGTTATCTAGACTCTAGAGCAGTCTGTTTCGATTAAGATGAGGTTAGGTTTTTACTTTGTCGAACCGAGGTAGGGATGCGCAGCCTTGTCTAAAGCAAAAGAATAAGGAAGCGCTGCCTGGGTTCAATCACAGTGGCTCAAAACAGTTGCTCTTCAGTGGAACAGGTATTGATTGATTGATTGATTGAAATTTTTATTAGGCAAAAAGAATGTAAAACAACACAGTTACATTTATAATGCTTTTGTATAAAAGGTCCGGCCAAATATAGGAATAGAAGCAAAGGAAACCAAAGTTCTGCTTGTGGTGAGGCAGACTAAGGAAAAAATACTGAGGCACTCCGTCTTCAGGTGAAAAAATATAAGGGTTTATTTTGGCGGATGAGCAAGGCAACAGCTGACCGACGCGTTTCGACACTTAGGTCTTCAACAGGGTCTTGTCAAGGCACAGCCTTGTCTATTTAAATGTGCAGAAATCGATTGTTGCTCCCAGTACAACTTGTAAACCAATGTTTTGCTGACATGGCTCTTTTGAGCACTAAAGGTCCTTACACACCGGGGGCGATTTTTTCATGCGAATAATACGTTTTAAAAAAAAAAACCTTATAAAGTCAATGCAAGCTTCCATGGAGCGAAAAAGCAACTTTTAATTATTCGGAACGAGTCCGAATTGTGCGTCTATTCGCATAATCGTCGGTGTGTAATGACCTTAACTCTCCAGAGAACTTACAGGAGAATAAAATGTTTAGTTTTTTTTTTTTTTCTAAATTTTTTATCCCGCGATTTTTGTAACCCATTTTTTTCACCCGGTGCCAATTTCCTAAGTGATCCTGGGCGCTACACCCGCCCTACACCAGCACTACACCAGTCCCCCACAGTAGGGAGGCCAGGGCCGAGCTCATGCTTCCTTCAGGCATGAGAGCCAACTGACCTTCTTGTCACCTGACAGGAGGGAGTTTCCCTGGTTGGACGTAGCGCGTGGAAGGAACACGTTATTCCAACCAGTTCCCTTCCCCTCCATCAGGCGCCCTGGCTGTCATGGGGGAGGCGGTATAGCGACCAGGATTACTACATGTTTTTGTGAGGGTATTAACTACCCTAGGAGACACGGGGAGAACATGCAAACTCCACACAGAGTAGGCCCTTTCACCAACCCCACCTAGGGTATGGGCGCTGATGACGCGGAGGAGAAGACACGCCCCCCAGCGCCCACAGCGTCCCCCGGCGGGAATCGAACCCAGGACCTTCTAGCTGTGAGGCGACAGCGCTACCGACTGCGCCACCGTGCCTCCTAAAATGTTTAGTTTAAAGTAGACTTAACGTCCTGTAAACAACACTCCAAAGTATTTCCAAAGGGGCTTTTTAGTTTGTTCAGAGTGCACCAATGTGGGCTGTGAACTCTCTGCCATAATCACCACAAGGTTGTTGTTGAATTATTCACTAATTTCAACTTGACCCTCGTTTATGGCCCTATTTTAATCGGCACTAAGTGCACAAGTATCATTGCTAGTTTACAGCTGATGGAATTGTCATTTTCCGACCAACATTGTATAATTACCAAAAGTACTTGCCTCATATTAGCACTGATTGCCGCTGTTGGCCTTTAAAATGAGATGTGGTCTACTCTAGAGCATTGCTGGTGCATTGCTATCCTAGTCAAAAGTCAAAAGAAAAGTCAAGAAGTTATTGAGACGTTAGGCTACAGGAGGAAGGCGTGATTCTGACTGCGGCCACTGCAGGGGGTCCACCTCTCTTTTCGATGTTTCGGTGAGCAGAGAGCTTGTGTTTTATTTCCTCCGCGGCTCCTGACCTCATTATATCACATTATTAATGCTGGTCCCGTAGATGGTCGAATGCAATTTTTATCAGCAGAACTTATGTCTCCACTAGCTCTTAACACATTGAGTGCCAAAAACGTAATATTACGTTTTTGGAAATACACCCGCGGAGTGCCATAAACGTTATATTACGTTGTTGTTGTTTTTTCACAAGAGGGCGCTCTAACGCAACGTAGGAATGATCCCAGGACCCTTTAAAAGGGAATGGACGGATGTGACCTCATCCCAAAAAAACAGACGTGCATCCGCCCCAATGATGACATCTTGAGGAAAAAGGTCCATATCTCCATATCTGTTTTTTGTGGTCAAAACAAGCAATTTTTGACGGGCGATCTGTAGAAATGTTATTGATCCAGTCGATAGACGGGACCCTTGGCCATCGCCCAGACACCATTTGTTTACATCCGGGTCCTCGTCTTGGCTTCTGCAGCTCTAAAAAGATCGCCAATAAACTGTAAAAAAAAGCTGGCACTGGCTGTGTCCTGTTTTAAAAAACCTCTGGCACTCAATGTGTTAAAGGGAATGGAAGACTGCACTCTGATTGGTCTAATTAATGTTAAATACAACCCTTTAGTGCTGTGCACCTTGCTTTTTTCCAAGAAGCAGCCGAGGCCCTCATGACAATAGGCAGCTTTAGTGCTGCTTTTTGTTTTTACTATTAAATAATACATTTTCACAATATATATATATTTTTATTGATTGTTTGTGATATATATTTACATTTTGAATATGCATTGACGGACCAATATCCAGTTTGTACTTCACAATGGTTGCCAAAATGATTTTGACTGATCCGTTTTTGTGAAAGTAGAATATTAGAGGGTTCTCAGAGGACAAACTCATCTTAAGAGTCTCTCTGCTGGTCTCATTGCCTCATTTTCTGATCCATTACACTGAAGCAGCATGGTTGTTTTCTTTTCACACATCAAGTCCTTTCTCAGACCTGCTGCTCGGCTCCCTGAAGGAAGATCACAGAGTCATTTACTCAAACTCTCACACTTCCATTGGTAACATTTTATTGTAATTTGAGTTGAGGCCTTCTGCTCTGTGAGCCAATGTTTTGGCACAATTTATGTGACTCTTGAAGTGGAAAATCTCATAATTAGCTCACTCTACTGTATCGCTCTCCATCCATTCGGTCTCATTGTGAAACGTCTTGTCGTGTCTTGAACATTGAACACTTCAACATTGTATTGTGACATCACAAGCTCCCAACATTTAGCAGTTGAATAGAGAATAGAGAAAGAAGCAAAGGAAATATAGTCACATAGCAAGACACAGTGCCAAGGTGCATCGTCAAAATAGAAATAAATTAGGCTGGATATCAAAGTATCTTGAGACCGCATGTTTAGTAGCAGATATCAAAGTGTATTCAAGGTCATATGTGCATGAATTGGCAATGCCTGCGTAATGTGTAATGCCTATGTTGCCAACACTGACATGGCGGCAGGGTTCAGGGCTTGTTTAACAGTTGACAGGTGGAAACTGCTCAATAGTCTGGTGAAATGGCTTTTGATACAGCGGAATGAACAGACTGTGGCTATAGGGTGTGGTGCGTGTCCTTGAAAATCTGCTCAACCTTGACTAAGTTAGCACCACTTCTCCTATATCGTCGCTGTTGGGTGAAAACCTTATTTTTTACCCTTTTTTTTAATTTAGAGTAGCCAATTATTTTTTTACCCCTTTTTCTCCCCAATTTAGTCGTTATGCCAATTAATTCCTCCCCCACACACATTTCTGTGTTGTCACTGCTGTTGTATCCTACTGCCTCCACGCTGACAAGTGCCGCCCCAGCCCGTGCGTTACAAAATATCACCCTCCCCATCCGGCTTCCCTCCCCCGAACACGGGCCAATTGTGTTTGTGTAGACGCTCGACAAAGCCGGTTGCACCACGGTGGATTTGAACCCACAACCTCCGTGGTGGTGGGCAGTGACTTTACCATTGCGCCACCCGAACGCCCGGGGGTTGAAAAGTAGGTCCAAAACAGTTACTTTTCAGGAAATGGGAAAATAACCTGTGTGCCAATGGATCCAATGTAGTTATTATTTAGTAAACAATCTACGAGCAAAGTTGTGAGCTTCTAGATCAGCTATTTTTAGCAACTCTTGTGTGACACTGTAGTGTGAGGAATTAGGGCATTCATTCACAAAAACAAAAACTATAAAGTTGAAGCACGCGTGCGTGCATGGGGGTGTTGTGTGTGTTTGTGTGACAGAGGCAGCAGAAAGGGATAAAGAGAAAGTTACAGAGACTTAAAGGATGAAAGAGAAGAGAAAAAAAACAAGAGAGAGGAGATTGAAGACGTCAGAGTGAAGAAAAGAGTGGGATCTGAGTAAAAAGGAAAGTAAAATATGTAATAGAGAGAGAGTGTTTGTGTATTTCCTTCATCATTATTGAATTTGAATTTTAGAATGCTCTGGAAAGACTTGAGGCTTGGGAGGATAATCTAAGAAGAAGAGTATGTTTGCGTGTGTGCAATGTTATGTGGGGGGGGAAAAAATAACATTTAAGGGCAGCTTCACTGAAAGCTTTTACATTGTGTGTTAAATAAATAATCATAACCTTCAACAGCATGTGTTTTTGACGCAGCAGCAATTTGAAGATCTCACTAACCTCAACTGAAACACATTCAGGTGTAAGTGGACATTATTGCTTTTTAATATCATCAGATGTGTTGTAATTGATTGCAAGGGAATATTATCCTCATGCTATGAAAGCAAGTCTTGTTCTCTGAAGGAGAGGAGGAGAGTGCAGCATTTGGACATGAATTACAAAAGAGGCAGGGAATTGAAATACTGGTGGAATCTCTCTCTCTCTCTCTCTCTCTCTCTCTCTCTCTCTCTCTCTCTCTCTCTCTCTCTCTCTCTCTTGGGGTGGTTAGTGGAGTCTTGAGGATTCAGGCAGAGCAGACAATCATGGCCATAGTGTCACCCTCAAGGCCCCATGCTTCATCTCAATAAACCCCCTGTCTACCACCAGCTCTGGAGGAGATGGAAAGAGCATTTGCACACTGTGTGTGTGTGTGTGTGTGTGTGTGTGTGTGTGTGTGTGTGTGTGTGTGTGTGTGTGTGTGTGTGTGTGTGTGTGTGTGTGTGTGTGTGTGTGTGTGTGTGTGTGTGTGTGTGTGTGCGCGTGCGTGCGTGCGTGCGTGCGTGTGGTAGAAGTGGTCCATGGCCAAACGAGTGTAGTCATATTTCATACTGATGAGGGTATCTGAAGAGAGAGAGAAATAAAGAAATGGAGGACTGAGAGAGAAGCAAATGGAGGTCGAGAGAGAAAGACAGAAAGAAGAAGGTATAAGGAAATACCGTGAGGTGATCTGGGGGGGGGGGGTGAACCGCTTGAGTCCTATTTTAGTTCATCTTAAAAATAAAAATAAAATTGGCATATCCTTTTGCCTATATTGACATTCCCAAAATAGGGACACCAGGGTTGATCTGTTTAAACTCTCCTGATGAAACTTCTCACAGTCAGGTGTGAGCAGCGCCGCGGTGACTCCATGCGTATCAGAGGAGACATGTGGTTGTCCGGTAGAACAACAGTGGAGGTTGACAGAGACAGAGACCTCGGTAAACATGAGGGGGAATTGGCAATGACATTTAAATAACTAAAACTGTTGTTGGACTGAGGTCAGAATGAACAGCCTTCCATGCAGCCTCGACTCTAATCTTCTCAGATATTTTACTTAAGTAAAAGTATCAATACTGAAATACTCCATTACAAGTAAAAGTCAGGAATTCAAAATTGACTTCAGTAAAAGTACAAAAGTATTGGTATAAAAAATTTATTTAAAGTACAAAAAGTAAAAATGTTTGAAAATAGCCGATCTACAAGCTCACATTGGCATCGCGATGCGACGTGTTGTGAGCTTGTAGATCGGCTATTTTCAAATAGCCTAGGTATCAAATAGAGCTAAAGTGGTTAATGTATGTGTTATAATATGATAATTGATAATTGCAAAGTAACTAGTAACTAAAGTTTTCAAATAATTTGAGTGGAGTAAAAGTACAATATTTGCCTCTGAGATGTAGTGGAGTCGAAGTAAAAGTATTGCAAATTGGAAATACCCTAGTAAAGTAAAAGTACCTCAAAATTGTACTTAAGTACAGTACTTGAGTACATGTACTTAGTTACTGTCCAACACTTGTGAGGGTGTTTCACATTAGCTTCAGAGAAATGAAAGGAAAGGAAAGAGGAACGCACTGACAGATGTGCGTGCGTGCCCATTAGCGCGTTTGTATGTGAATACGTGGGAAGGCGACACTGCATTGACTTGACGAGGTTACCTCTCGTTCACCCCTGAAGGAGGACTCCTATACAGTATGGAGAATTAACAGCCTTCCATGCAGCCTCGACTCTAATCTTCTCCAGGAATGATTTCCCCTGAATATAATGATGGCCGTGTCTACCTTTAGACAACAGCCCCTTTAGTAGCCAGTGAAAGGTTCCACACAGGACAGTTTATCATTCACTCCACTCCATTATTGCCCCTCCAAGCCTTCAGAAGATCACATTTGCATGTTCATGTGAACATTCTGATGCATTGCATTGTGATGTTCAGGCATTGATTAATCCATTTAGACCGGGAATGCAGCTGTGTGTCATTTTAAAAGATTTCTTTGGGCTTTTTTAAAAATAGCAGATATACAAGCTCTAGATCTGCTATTTTGGAATAAATGTGAAAATTTGGTGCAAATCTTTGAATTTATATATTTTTAAAGCAAACATTTTTGTAACTTAAATCTTTGCTTCTGGGGATCTCTGGAACAACATATTTTGAGATATTTTATTTTTTAAATATATTTTTTATTAAAAAAAAACTTTGGATTTAGAAAACATTTTTAGAATCGGCCTCAGGTCTTAATGGGTTAAACTGCAGGCTACGTAGGAGAAGGCTTCAGAGATCATGCATTTCCCTGGAGTGTTGACAGTGTGAACATTCTGTAAGAATCTGAATCAGTATTATTGTCACATCACCGTTTTACAGGTGTGGATTTTAACCCATTAAAACCGGGAAAGCATCTGTGTTAGATTTTAGCATTGGCTATTCAAAAATAGCAGATATACAAGCTCACACAGCGCGTCACTTCATGCCGCGCTGCAAGCTTGTACAACTGCAATTGACAAAATCTTGAAAGTGATTTGAAAAAATGCTGAATTATTTATGTTAACAGTTCTTTGTCAAATCAAGTTGAAAGAAAGTGAAATTCTGTCAAACAATTTCAGGTAACGTGTATGTTGGAAACCACACAGGCAAAGATGTGGGCGGAAATAGTGTTTCTACAACATACGGTGCAAGTTTTTGCATTTTTTTAAAGCATGCTTTTGGAGTTGCGTCTATAGTTTACCCTCAATGATTCCAGCTTGCCGTTGATTGGATGGATGTTGCGTTCGAGAGACAGAGAAGATATATAGAGAGAGAGAGAGAGAGAGTCAGTAATGTACTGTAGGCTACTTTATGTGATGAATGTATGCAGCTAGGCCTCCGCATCTTTCAAATAAGTATGCTGTGTTTTCCCTGTGTGTACACAAGGGTATAGATGTGTGCCTGAGAGAGTGAGGGACAGAGAGAGAGGTTTCTGCAACAAACTGGCAATAGGCTCTATGCATAGCAGCCATATTATCACTTCCTTCACAGGTGTTACCAATAATACTAACGAAGGCTCTGTTCCATTTAATGTACCACAGTAGTTCTCAGACGTTTTAATTTCCACGACCCCACATTACACACCCGTAAGGGTCCATTTGGAACCCCCTCAAGGAACCATGAGGGTCCCTGGACCACAATTTTAGACCCACTGGTGTAGCAAAGTGTTTCCAGTGAGCCAAGAACAATATCAGCACCCCAACTCTGTTTGACCAGAATGGAACAGAACCTTCATTAGTATCATTGCCAACACCTGTGAATTTCTTCGCAATATTATGGCTGCTTTGCATAGAGCCAATTGTCACATTTGTGGTGCCCCAAAGGGGTCCACGAAGTGAAATCACTTTTGGCTCTGCGTTGTGCAGAGGCCCCTCAATAGGTGATGCCAATTTGGGGTAGATGTGCTCATGCTTTTGATTGGCATTGGGCATGTGTGTGACCTATATGTGGGCAGAAATTCAATTGTATGACCTACACAGTTCCAGAGTTAGGCCAACATGTAAAGCAGGCTGGTATAGCGCCACACACAATGAGGCCCATTTGAAATAGTTTCATGCTGTGTGTGTGTGTGTGTGTGTGTGTGTGTGTGTGTGTGTGTGTGTGTGTGTGTGTGTGTGTGTGTGTGTGTGTGTGTGTGTGTGTGTGTGTGTGTGTGTGTGTGTGTGTGTGTTCACATCCTTGCTGTGTGATTGAAACGGCTTCAGTAACAACAGATGGATGTTTACTCAGTCACTCACCGTGACGTTTGATTGGCAGCTGTTTATGGAGTCGGCGGTTGTTGTGACGTACCTCAGGAAGAGACAATGACCTCCAGCCGTATCTCTCACACACACACACACACACACACACACACACGCACACACACACAAACACGCACACACGCACACACGCACACACACACACTGTTCACACACACACGTTCGGCTATTTTAGCTATTTTGGAAAAGGTTGAACGTTTTTTACATGCCCAAAGTAGAGATGCCAAGTACAAAGTGTTAACAGCCTACTGACAGCCGTCCGTCCTTCCATCTGTTCACATTGGCCTGTTATAGCGCCACCAGGAGGCCATTTTTTGCCAGATTTTTCATATTTCATCCTGATTGGCTAAGATTGACTTCTACTACCCGGCGTGGTGGAGACCTGTGCTCCGAGGTGCACATTTGTGTAGTCCTATTATTGATTACATAGAGCTCTGAGGTGCATGCGCTCCATTAGGCAGGTCAACATATGATTACACACAATAGATTATTCTTCTATTGATTACATGAAGCTCGGAGGTACAGCGCTACATTAGGCAGGTCGACATATGATTACACACAATAGATTATTCTTCTATTGATTACATAAAGCTCTGAGGTACGCCGCAGCCATTATCCCGCTCAGCACATGATTGCACAGTATAATAGATTTCACCAACCTTGGACTTAGAAGCTCAGAGGTGACCTCGCACACTGGAGAATAAATCCAGTCTGCATTTTGAAAAGAGATAGTATGATGTTTTATCACACATTGGTTTGGATGGAAAATCTTTTTTTCAATAACAGTGTCACGATAAATCCGGGGCCTTTGAATTTGGTTCTTGAAGTTGAGATTAAGCGTCGTCCAAGGTTGCAGAGCCGGCGTGATGCTTAAGTGCTGATGTGTTTGGAGATGGGCACAGATAGCATCTTCTTTGTAAGCAAACATTGTGAATTTCGACCTCTGTGATGTTAGTTTGGAACAATTGTGTTGTCACTAATCTCTCAACAGCATCTTAAAATAAACAGCCATGCCTTGTAGTGCTTTTATGGTTGCTGGAAACAGCACTGCATCACTTGGACATTCTCTGAAAAGACAACATGGGATTCACGAAACATTTCCTTGTTTTATTTTACACTTGCACAGCTCTTCACCTCACACCACTTGCAAGCTGGTTTCGCACACTGAAAACAGCAGATCTGCAAGCTCACAATGACACTGCGACACATTGTGACCTTGTAGATATTTTGGGGCGTGGCAAATCTGGTTTAAGACTCCTGCATTTCCTGTGTTCACTGTGACTTTCAATCATATCACGCAAAGGCGCAGTGTAATTGGCCACAAGTGGATATGGCAGATTTTGATAAAAAATGGGTGAAACTGAAATGGTTGTTGAGACGGTAAATAATACATCCAAACACGATTTGTAGCATTCTTAAGGCCTTTTCATACCGGGTGACAAATTAATTAATTAATTGCACAAAGAAAACGCCTCCGGTGTGACTATATACAGTACTTACTTATATTATTTCATTTGCATTTAAAGGTAGGGTAAGTGATTGTCTTTGGTTAAAATAAGTGCAGCTTAAATCACAATTGGAAATGAGGAAACTTGCTAGACTACACAGCAGTTGGTCATGTAGTGAAAACAGAATCAAGAATCAAGAAGGTTTCATTCGTCAATCATTCATACATACAGGTACAAGTAGTGAAATGTTAGTGCGGTATGTCCTCACAGACCGTGCAATAACAGCATCACAAAGATAATACTGGGTTTCAAAGAAACAAAAGACAAAATACCCTGTTTTATTGAGATGGACAGCAAGGAGGTACAGTATAGATTTAGTTCGTTATTTAGCTTTTTAAGTCTTAAGTAAGAATGACTGAAGTTCTGCTCTTCCGCTCACTCTCACTGGACCGGAAAACTCCAACTGAATCACTCTGGCTCTCATTATCTCACGCTCACGCACACACACGCACACGCACACGCACACGCACACGCACACGCACACGCACACACACACACGCACACAAAGAAAATGTGAACGTCCTTATCAATACTTTGAAGCCATCTGGCTTTACGTTCACACAAGGACACCATTTGTCTGACCTTCAGTTTACTGGAAAATAAGCTCTAGTTCCAAAACTGTTGGGGAACATCTAAGCAAATGAAACCCGATTTAGAGGCACTAATCGTCTACTCTCATATGAAAGTTCAAAGTAATAAAACAACTTAGACTACTGTTTGCCTTTTTTACTGTATACAGTATATTGTATTTATTTTTAAATTGATCATCCTTTATACAATTAATTGATATAATCAATTACTTTGATTAACTGTGAACCTAAACACAACATACATTACAAGCTTCTGACTCTACCTTCCTCTGCTTCATACTCTGCCATCATCACCCTCGATCCTGACATTAAACTTTTGCTAGTAATTCAAAGGAGAGCATGTGACAGATCCCCCAACCAGCTGTCTAAAACTCTGACTAGGGCATGTGCAGTGGTGGAAAAAGTACTCAAATGTTTTACTTAAGTAAAAGTATCAATACTGCAATGTAGGAGTACTCTCACAAGTAAAAGTCCGGAATGTTAAATGTACTTGAGTAATGGTATCCAAATGTACTTATAGCAGCAAAAGTAAAAAATACTAAAATGTTTGAAAATAGCAGATCTACAAGCTCACAACGCGTCGCATCGCGACGCGTTGTGAGCTTGTAGATCGGCTATTTTCAAATAGCCTAGGTATAAAATAGGGATACAGTGGTGAATGTATGTTTTATAATGTAATCATTTATATCTTCAAGGTAACTAGTATCTAAAGTTTTCAAATAATTGTAGTGGAGTAAAAAGTACAATAATTCCCTCTGAGATGTAGTGGAGTAGAAGTAAAAATATAGACAATTGGAAATAGTCCAGTAAAGTAAAAGTACCTCAAAATAGGTAGGCTACAGTACTTGAGTAAATGTACTTAGTTACTTTACACCACTGCTACCAACCCCTCACAACACGTCGCATCTTAACCAATGTGAATTTGTAGAAGTTCTGCCGGTTTTATATTTAACCAATGGAAAAGTATTTAACAATAGCCTGTGACTAATAATAACTACATTGGATCCATTGTAGCATCTTTATTTCTTTTCCATTTTCTGAAAAGTAATGGTTTTGGTCATACAAGGTTTCCCTCCGCCTGCCAGCGATGATATCTATAACTCCCACTAATGAGCTTCCATGAGCCAGGAGCAGCCTCAGCATTCAGCCATGCAGTGCTTCATTAATGATGCGGCCATGGTGTTGCACAGGACACCGTGCGGTCAGGTTATTAGCGAATGATGGACAGATGGACAGGCTACTCTGCTAGAAAAGGAAATAATCATCATGCTTATTAAACAAGATCAACAATACATTCATGTTGCAACTTCATGCAAAGAAAATATAATGTAATATTAGCACAGAAACCAAAATACACACAAAATTGGATCCTTCAGTTTTCTCAAAGTCAGCATTTTCACAGCAGTAGTACATTTTAGTACTTCTCAGTATAGGTTGGTTATTTGACCATGTAGCCTACAGACTTTCACCCACTTACAGTCTTGGTTGGAATGGAAGGGACAATATAATATTAAAGTTTAAAGGGAACCAGAAATGCTGCCGTGCCAAAAGCAAAGCAAATCCTTCAATCTCCCTGGTGGCTTAGAGACCTGACCTGAGAGACCTAAAGCTCGGATCCAGCTCATGACCGTTTCTTTCTTCCCTGCGTACTTCCACAATATATGTACAGCTAAGCCGTGCAAGCGCACTTCATTCACAAACATCATTTATTTCAACATCTTATTTTAATCTTTGGTATGATTCAAATGTATGTGTGTTTGGAAACATGGGAAGGTATTATGCTGACATGGCTTGTGGCAGCTTGTCATTTTGGCGTTAATCTAATATCGGGTTTTGTGTTCGAAGTTGAATGAGTGCGTGTGCGCCTCATATTAACACAATGTTTTAGTATGTTTGGAGACACTTTCAGGCTATAACCTGATATATATATATGTGTGATGTGCACGCTCGCTCCATCATAGAACACAACGTATGCACTGTAGGCAGGCGGAAAGCTCCTGTACAATTTATAAATGCAAATAAAATATAGTATGCCTTTTTATTCCTAGACCTGAGTATTGATGATGTTGTCAAATGGATGTCACATGTGATATACCTGGAACACGCATGATTAGTGTATGTAAATGGTCATGTGACATGCATTTTCAGGCTTGGAGTATGACAGAGATTACTCCTGACAAGGTGCTAAACACACACACACACACACACACATATACATAACACGTTTCAATGAAAACGTCTTGTCGTCTTCCATGTATTGTCTATGTGGTCTTAGTTTTGCCTTTAAATTAGTACGGAACATTAAACAATGTGACTTTCACAGTTACAAACTAGGATGTCCTTCACAGATTTATTGAGTCCAATTCACGAGTTCTCACATAAATTCCCTTTGAGTACACAGATTAATTTGCACATCAAAAGCCCCAGGAAGGGAAAATAATGAAATATGCTAATACAAGGTGTCTCACAAGGATTATATTCTATAATCCTTGTGAGACATGTTCTGTGATAACAGCTATTATCACAACGCATTTGACTATAACATTTATTTTTCTAAAATATGGTTAGCCTTTACAAATTCTGTAACCAAACAGTCACAAAAATCTTGGGTTACAACATTTTCTAAAATAATGTTATCACCAATACTATGGAAACAACACTTAGGAGAACCTATATTGGAACCTATTTGGTAACAAACAGACCATGAGTTGCTTGTTAATAATCAGCAAATCATGTCTGCATATTAACTCTGGGTCATTGCAGACATGATTTGACATTTTTTGACTGAAAAGTTTGCTACTCGGAGCATAGTTCTAAGCCAGGCCGGGTTGCCTACCCAGAGCTGTGTCATGGGGTGTAGCTGTCAGGACAGGAAGAAGCTGCTGGGGAAAATAGTTTGTACTACAGACGGTGCAACTGGTTGCGTTTGTGGCACCCCTTATGGGAGAAGGTAGCAGAGTGGGAGACACAGAGATGGAGGGAAAATAGGTGAAAACATTAGAGGTAGTAAATAAATAAATACATTAATATGTATCGGGCTCTGCTGCTGCATCCTGTGTGTTCTGAACTGAGCTGCTCAGTGGGGTTGAGTTTGGAACAAAATATCAACTCTCACCTTAGATGAAATGCAAACACAAGGTGAAGAACACAGCTGGTAGAAAGAGAGAACGGAAGATCAGAGGTCATTCCGGTGGAGGCTACTTTACATTCTGAAGTGCCTGCACAAAGCAGACCTGATCTCTCTCTCTCTCTCTCTCTCTCTCTCTCTCTCTCTCTCTCTCTCTCTCTCTCTCTCTCTCTCTCTCTCCCCGGAGAATGGCAAGAATGGAAAGGGCTGCAGAGTCTTAAGAATGCACTGCAGAAACGCTCATATGCTTGATGCCATGATGAAATACACTGCAAACCCAAAGTGATCCCCTCAAGCAACCTACAGAAATAAATGATTTGAGAGCCGCTTTGTGTTTTTTACACACACACACACACACACACACACACACACACACACACACACACACGCACACTTACGCACTCACACACATGCACACACACACCTGTCATTGGGCACGTTCAATCTGAAAACGGCGTGCAATTTTTCTTTGTAACCATTTTGCTTCGGTGTCTGAATTGAAGTGCATGTTTCCTCTGAACGGTGCTTTGAGATGCGTTTTCTCTCATTTGAAGAACAGTGTGTGAGAGGCAGGCCTGGGTATTGCCTACAACCACACAATACAATACGTGTCACGATACAGAAGCCATGATGCATATACGTATCGCGATAAACGTTGATTGTGAATGACTTTGTGCAGAATTTACCACAAAAGCTCTTCTTTATTAATCTGCATAACAGCTAAAGCATTATTGCATGCATTAAAACACTTACAGTACATCTACAAGTAAAATAACATATTCTTAAAGTTCTTATTGTTCTTTTCTGTTGTCTCTTTTTTTTTGGATCTAACCCTAACCCATTTCTGAGTACCAGTCACCAGTTATTTTTCAAAATTGCGTCACACAGCACAGCACACCACTTAAACCTTAACCTAAACCGCTTAAGTCTTAGTAAACTGGACCTGAATTGGCTCTCTACTTGGACCGCTGTTTTCCGTCTACACCAAACGTCTTTGCCATAAATTGTGACGCGTTGTGTGCTTGTAGATCTTCTATTATTTGGCTTATATTCACCCCAGAATATGGATAGTGCATGGCTTCAAGGTTAAGAGGGCAGTGCGCTCAATGGATGCAACTGAATTCCTTTACAAATACATCCACTGCAGCCTGATGTGATGTATGCAACAACTGAATACATTAGAGGACATATTTGTATGCTTTGCTAGACCTGACACCACTGCTCTCCATTTCCACTGGACCTTGGATGCCCATATTTCTTAGTCTACCAGTTATCCAATCTCTCTCTCTCTCTCTCTCTCTCTGTCTGTCTGTCTGTCTGTCTGTCTGTCTGTCTGTCTGTCTGTCTGTCTGTCTGTCTGTCTGTCTGTCTGTCTGTCTGTCTGTCTGTCTGTCTGTCTGTCTGTCTCTCGATCTCAGGCCTCAGGCCTTGTCTATTTCTGCCTCCTCCTTGGTGTGTGCGTGTCTCACACTCCATCCTCTGTCCTCATCTTCTCAGTTGTTTATCTCCTCCTCCTCTTCATCCTCCTCTATAATTATATGTGTGTGTGTGTGTGTGTGTGTGTGTGTGTGTGTGTGTGTGTGTGTGTGTGTGTGTGTGTGTGTGTGTGTGTGTGTGTGTGTGTGTGTGTGTGTGTGTGTGTGTGTGTGTGTGTGTGTGTGTGTGTGTGTGTGTGTGTGTGTGTGTGTGTGAGTGATGGATGGAGATGATGAAAAAACCTGATGAGAATTGAGTGTCTCTCAACATAAGTCATTTTCATCTCCCCATCTCCCCTGACTTGAGAGAACACACCACTAAATCTGGCCATGGTTATTATAGTTCTTTTTTTTTTTTTTTTTACGCTAACGTCACCCATCGGCTTCAAATCCACCATCTTGGAACGTCCGGTCCCGAAAAGCAACCAGAGACAAATGCTG
>NC_137623.1:40463118-40483118 GCF_963280865.1 Gymnoscopelus braueri | reverse complement strand
TCCTTACAGGAACAACATTAATCTAAACTGCACACACTGGCTGCAGCCTCTCAAAAAACTGTATTGTATAAACATAACAAAAAATTAAGTAAACATTTCTTAATCTCTTCAACATATCTTACACCAGTCAATAAATAATTAGCCAAAGTGCAAAACTGTAAACAAGTCAAACAAATAAATACAAAATAAAGCAGCAGTCTCTCTGACCTTTTAAACTTCTCTCTCAAGCCAAGAAGAAAAGGAATACCTCTGTGGCAGCTTGACTTTGGACTTAACTGGTATTCTCTCTATGATGGCTCGAAATGAGGGAGAGTCAACAGTTGATAAGGGTAACATCTCCTCTACAATATACCCAGCCACGAGCTTCTTCAGGTCGTCTACTCCTAATTTAGTGGCATCTAAACTGAAATCCAGTTTCTGTTGTTTTGGTTCTGAGGGGCCATCAGTTTCATCCTCTGGTGTTTCGGTCAGCGTAACATTCTTGTGCATCTTTTCCATATGCTTCAACAGGTTAGACGTTGTATTTTTTGCTGTGGAAAGTATTTTTCTGCCCACGCAAAGTTTACAACGGACATTAATATTCTTGGGATCTTGACACCCACATATTCAAAATAATGTCGATATTTCCAGCCGTGAAAAGTGTAAACATCATCCGCCGCCATGCTGTTTGTGTTTGTGTTGTGTCAACTCGTGTGTTGTGTGTTCTTCTTTCTGTGTGTTACCCGGTGCCGGCAGTGTTGCCAGGTCTGCTTAGTGCTTACTGTAAGCGACTTTGGGCTTGTTTTTCTGTAAAGTTGCTTGTAAATATTGGTAATTGCAGGTTGCGTTTTTTTGGCTTGTTTCTAAAGTGTAGTTGCCTATTTGGGCTTGCTTTTTATTTTTTAAATAAACCAGTGGTTCTCAAATATTTCTATGTCATGGTCCCCCAAATTAATATGTATTTATTTGTCCCTAAACCCCATCTGAAAATGTTTTGTGCCAGGGAGCCCCGCATTCACATACCAGATTTGTGTTAGAATGTTTCAAAAATCATACAAATATTCACATTTTATTTCTAAAAGCCAAATTAAGCCAATGTATATAGGGTTAAAGTGCTCATGTGGCCTATTTAGTCGCTTCTTTTAGGCTTGTTTTCCTAGACCTGGTTGCTTATTTCTCACGCAAAATCTGGCAACACTGGGTGCCGGTCGCATACGGGTCATGCTCTACGTCATAACTGTGCGCAGGCTGCGTGCTAAAAAGAACTGATCTGCAAGCTATATAGCATCACTGTTGACGTAGGTTGATGCCTTGTAGATCTGCTCTATTTTTGCATGCTGCTACAACTTGCCTCTACGAGAGACAGAGAGAGTACATATTAAATGAATGAATGAGAACAAAAAAAGACGCTCGTCATCAGTAACGAGTAACGAGGCCTTTTTTGACCGAGTAATATGGTATTATATTACTGTTCTGGCAGAATAATACCTTACTTTACTCGTTACTGGGAAAAGTAATAATATTACAGTAATATATTATTTTTAATTCGTTACTGCACAACACTGGATGTGTGTGGGTTTTGCTGTGCTCTCTGTGGGTGATGGTCTGGTGGTTCATATAGGGGCCATTAGGACCAATAATGTGGTGCATTGTGGCTGGACATTAATGTGTGCTCTCTGGGCTTGGTGGTGCAGTGCAGAGAGCCCCACGAGGTGAGGGTACAGGAGGGGTGGGCAGAGAATTCAGGGTGGGGAGGTGTGGTAGCCAGTGTTGATTTCGTCGACTAAAACTATGTCGAAAAATGTTTGTCGACTACCTTTTTTCACTGACGAAAACTTAATGAAAACGAAATAAAAACTAAGCTATGATGACTAAAACTAAGACTGAATATATTGACAATTTTTTCAACAAATAAAAACCAGACTAAAATGTTAGTGAGGGACTAGTGGAGAAGAGAACCAGTAGAACTAAAATACAAGTCATTTTATGTTTGGTTGCGCTCGCGTGTCACGCTCTGAAAATAGCAGATCTACAAGCTCACAATGCGTCACGCTGCGACGCGCTGTGAGCTTTTAGATCGGTTATTTTCAGCATGCAATCAAGTGTAAAATCAGCCATTACGACGCCATCAAGGCACCGCCAAAATACATTTTAGTCGACTAAATCAACTGTAGATTTAGTCGACTATCTTATGATATTTAGTCAACTAAAACTAGACAAAAACTTAAACATTTCAGATGACTAAAATATGACTAAAACTAAATCAAAATTTGTTGTCAAAATCAACACTGGTGGTAGCTGAGTGAGGGTGCATGAGCAACATTTTTATTATGTATATCATGGCTGTGAGATGGAAACCTTGTATGTCCAAAACTTGTGCTCCAATGAATCCTGTGCAGTTATTATTTACGCTCTTAATATGATTATAATGGGGGCTACCCATTAGACTGATGGCCCATTATACCGACGTCCCAATAAAAATGTTTGGTTATAGTGTGAGGTTAAGGTTAGGGTTAGCCTTAATAGGGCTTTTGGACCAATAGTACTTCGGAATAATATGGCCGTCAGACTAATGGTATGGCACCAATATTACATGTATTGTATAATGGCATGATTATTATAATGATGATGATGACAAAAATAGTGAATAGAGTCAATCTACAAGTTCAGAGCTTGTACAGTAGGTTGGCTATTTTCGCTACTTTTGATGAAGTATAATAGAGCATCCATTCGTGAAAAAACTAAAATATATATTATGGAAAACAAGGTTTCTGCCCAACAGCGACAATATATCACACTTGACATGCAGGTATAGGTGGTCCTTTCAAACATAGCCTAATTATGTATTAAACTTTTCACATGCAGGTACTTGCAGGTACTTGTGGGTTTTCGTGGCCAAGTGGAAAATGTTTTTGTCAGTCAGAGAGTTTTAGTGAGGAGTGTGTGTGTGCGCGTGTGTGCGCGCGTCACACAGGGACGTGCAGAAGGATTTGGAGAGGCAGGGGCTGGAATTTCAAAAGGGCACTTTTTGGATTTTGTTTCACGGACAATTATCATACTTTTAGGTCCAAAAACCCGAAAAGGTATCACTGTGTGTTTAATGGCCTCAAAGTCACGCACCCAACAAGCTTTGAACTGAGCAGATTGGACATTCCGTTCCAGAGATAATGGCCAAAACATCTTGAAAACGGCCACTTTCGCCTATTTTCGATCGCCGATTTTTGGCCATTGTCGCCCGTTTTTCTTTAATAACACGGGATAGGAAGGTCGTACGGCGACATACTAGATACCTGAGAAAGGTTCACTTTGAGCTGCATCCAACACACCCACTGGCATTTCCGTCAGCCTTACCGTTAGGCCGTTAGGTTTGAATTTTTCTTCCTTTTTTATTTTTTTTTCCAGTCTGGAGAGGGCACTTTTTTTAGCGACGGGTAAAAGGGCAGGGGCTCAAGCCCCCTTTCATGTCTATGTGTGCACGTGCATGCGCGCGTGAGTGCGTGGGAGTGCTTGCACACGCACACAATGGTGTGTACGCAATGGCCTTAACGAAACCCATTTCCATGGCTAGTTTAATGACAGTCTATGACAGTCACAGGCTGACAGAGAGGAATTAGACTCATTTATGGATATTAAAAGGGTTTGGACAGTTTAATGGATGAGAATGATAATAGGTGATAGCAAATGAAGCATTGCAGAATATATTCTATTGTTATATCATGCAATATAATAGACCTGCTATAGCACATGTTCAGTGTTAATGACTAAGCACAAATTGAGCTTAGCGGCATACATTCTATTATACCATACAATATAATATAACATGCATACTATACGACATGTTCAATGTTAATGACTAAGCACAAATGAAGGGTCTCCAGAGTTAGTTGTGATTGGTGTCATTTAGGATCAGTTCATCAATAAAGACATTGAAGAGGATCTCGTTTTTTTTTTTCTTTCTTTTACCTTTACCTGATGACACAATGATCAACTAGCAGTTAACAGGCCAGGTTGTGGCCAGGTTGGTCTGATGTCTACAGCTAGGGTTTACTGTGCATTCCACAAGTAGTATCTCTTACAATAAATGCGCGACATCTCTGTATAGTACGTCATAACAAGGGGATACAAGGCTCCTTGCATAGGACAATCAGACAGGAAAAAAAGGCAGTACAAAATTTGCCGTATGGAAATGTAAATCGCAATGGGGTTTATCCTCATCCAAGTGACCCTGAGCTCCAGAAATCCTGAAATCCTACCTGCTGCAGAGACAGAAAAGAGAACAACTCAGATCAGAGTGTTGAAACACACAGTTTCATAATAGGAATCTGTGTTCCCACATATTTATGTGGGAATGTTCCTGTGTGACATGTTAATTGGTACAACAGAAAAGAGAAATTGAAATGAATGGTTTCATAGATCGTTGTCTTTTCGATAATTGTGATGTCTCCAATATACAGGGGAACACAACTGTATTAGACAGAAGTTAATTAAAGAGGGAGAGGATAAAAGTATGTGTCCGTCTCACATGACTAGACATGGAGTAATTAAATTAACCAATGCTGCTTTACAGGATTCACTGAACAAACACGCAGACTGGAGATATCTTGATAACACAAAAAAATATGGGCTTTTTAATAGAACAAGCAGCAGCTTATACTCCATCTGTCTTCTGCAATTTATCAAGAGTCTGTCTTAATCCATTAAGACCGGGAACGCATCTGTGTCATTTTCAAGATGTCTTTGAGCTATTCAAAAATAGCTCATTATACAAGCTCATAGCGCGGCACCGAGCTTGTAGATCTGCATTTTTTTTTTTTATCGTGAAAATATTTGCAAATCTTTGAATATATATATATATATATTTTTTTTAAAGCTAACTAAATATTTTGAGATGGGGGTCCGTGGCCAAAAACAAGTTTGGGGGTCCTTGACATGATTTTTTTTTAGCACCACTATAGCAACATAAGTTAAAAAAAAAAAACGATTAGGATTTAGAAGACATTTGTGGAATCCCCGAAGCAAAGATTTTGGTTACAAAAGGTTTGCTTTTGTAAAAATATATATATTCACAATGTTTCAAAAATAGCAAGCTCACAGTTCGGCACTCAGTGCCGCGGTATGAGCTTGTATATCTGCTATTTTTGAATAGCCCAAAGTATAAAATAATGCTTAAAGTGTGTTAAAATCTAAAATGACTACTGCGTTCCCGGTCTTAATGGGTTAATGGCATGTGCTTGTTATTATTTGACATGCTTCTTACACCTGTCTCATAATTTGATTAATGCTTTTAGAGTTTAGAGTCCCCATAGGCACCGTAACCTATCCAGGAGTGGCTTGAGTGGGCAATTATTAGGCCATGTTCTAGGCCTCTCCCCAGTTGGAGTGAGCAGTGCAATACACAAATCCACAGAGCGCTTCCCTGTAGGTATGGCTCCGCCCCCTTTAGGTAGCGCCGCCATTACTGCGGTGTCAATATCGCCGCACTCAGCGTAGTAGCAGCTGACTGATATTGACACCGCAGTAATGGCGGCGCTACCTAAAGGGGGCGGAGCCATACCTACAGGGAAGCGCTCTGTGGATTCGTGTATAGGCTCTGTGCACAGCAGCCATATTGGAAAGAAATTGGGCCTCCTCCTTACTTCCTTCACAGCCCACATGGAAAGAACCTATATGCGTCATATATGTTTGTAATATAGGACCGCATATATGTTCGCATACATAAAATTGGCACCTTTCCTATATGTATATGTACATATATGTACATATATGTGCATATACATATAGGAAAGGTGCCAATTTTATGTATGTAACATATAGGTACATATGACCTGTATGTAACATATATGACCTGTATGTACCTATATCTACATATATGCAATGAAACATAATTATATGATACCTATATCACCTATAAAATAGGTGAAATAGGTGATAAGTTTGTACACATTAATCAAATCCAATAGAAACCCCAATGTAGAACTTTAACACTTTATTTAAACAAGTTATAATATGAAAACATGAAACATTATGGCTTTTAAAGTGTCAAACAGCTGGATATAAAAAAAAAAGATATAAAATTAAATTAAATTAAGCTCCGGGACACTCCTTTTCCCCTGCCAGGCTTTTGGAAATGCCAAAACCCTGAAGAATGACAACTCAAGTCGCTTTGGGAAGTACATGGACATCCAGTTTGACCACCAGGTTAAATTAAATTACTCCAGTTTGTAATTATACCTGTACAATTTCAACATGACTTCTGTTATGGCTGGGCCACCTACAGTATATGAATAGAGCATCATTCCCCCACAGGTGGGAGCTGTTGGAGGCCACATCCTAAGTTACCTGCTGGTTATCTGGTAGCAAAACCTCTGAACGTGATCGTTTGGATTGCTCAGGAAGGACACAGACCCAAGAGAATAGACAGACAGAAGTTACTCATCATTGATGTTTTATTAATGAATCCCTAATCTTAGTTACAATTAAATGTGAATCCCTAACCAATAACAGAAGTTATAAGACCAATATGAATTACCAATGTTTCAGCAGCAAGCAGAGCGCTCCGGACACCGAATATTGTTGAGAGTGAATACTAATGTTCATGTTGTGATTAATATACCGTAGTGCATCAGCACGTCCGCTTGGTCCATCAGTTCGTCGAACGATGGGGAGGTGCTCTGGGCCTCCTCCCATCTTGCCTTCAGGTCAGGTCGGGGCTCGCTGACCGCTAGGATGTCTGTCGCCATCGAACGACCCTCTCCATGGTAGTGGACATTCGTCATGCTTGGTGTTTGTGTTGGGTGACTGTGGAGGAGTGCAGGGGATGGGGTGCACGCGGATACGTGATCGCCAGCTCCGTTCAGATGAATGGTGGGAGCCATCAGAACAGCAGGCCGTGGCACAGGTCATCGTGCCATGACCGTCGAGGCAGCAATGCAACAGTGGGGCCTCTCGGACAGTGCCCACTGTGAACCTGGAGACCCCCTACAGACTGTGGAACACATCATGACCAGCTGCCCGAAACACCGCCCACCACATGGCGACCTAGGCCTGATGAACCTGGATGACGAGACGCTGGACTGGCTTGCTGCAACGGAGCTGAGGATCTGATGACATACGCAAGAAGAAGAAGATTGATGTTAGACTTTAATTAATTAGTTATAGGAAATATTAGTAGGGGGGCACGGTGGCACAGTCGGTAGTGCTGTCGCCTCACAGCTCGATTCCCGCAGGGGACGCTGGGGGTGTGTTCTCTCCTCCGCGTCATCAGTGCCCATACCCTAGGTGGGGTTGGCGAAAGGGCCTTTCTGTGTGGAGTTTGCATGTTCTCCCCATGTCTCCTAGGGTAGTTAATACCCTCACAAAAACATGCAGTAATCCTGGTCACTATACTGCCTCCCCCTGGCCAGCCGGGGCGCCTGATGGAGGGGAAGGGAACTGGTTGGAATAACGTGTTCCTTCCACGCGCTACGTCCAACCAGGGAAACTCTCCCCTGTCAGGTGACAAGAAGGTCAGTTGGCTCTCATGCATTGAAGGAGGCATGAGCTCGGCCCTAGCCTCCCTAGGTTGGCAGAGGGAAGGTAGTGCCCAGGATTACATAGACAATTGGCACTGGGTGTAAAAAATAGGGTTACAAAATCGGCTGGCCAGGGGGAGGCAGTATAGTGACCAGGATTACGGCATGTTTTTGTGAGGGTACCTACCCTAGGAGACACGGGGAGAACATGCAAACTCCACAGGCAAACTGTCCACAGGCAAAGACCACCTCTGAGACAGAAATGGTGCCATCTTATTGTGAGCATTACAGAGGACCACTTATATGAAGTTAAGGTTGGAAATGGGTGAAGTGCTTCTTTAAGAGTTGATGCATTTTCCATCAGGCTCATTCCATGGTGAGGAAAATGCATCTGTTCTTATTTACTTGAGATAAAAGTTAAAATACTTAATTAAATTAAATATCCATCATAAAAATTGCCAAATCCACTGTAGTAAACCTAGTATTTTGAGGTGCAGATTGACTCACCAAACATGCAGTCCTGCATCAGCGTGTCCTTGAAGGCCCTCTTCTTATTCCTTGTTTTCTCTGATGGCACAGTGTGGTAGGGGCTGGAGTTATACATTGGCATTCCTAGAGAAAGACAGACAGAACAAAATAAGGCAAATAAGCACCATCAAAGTAGTTATCAATGAGCACCATATACACTAGCAAGTGTACCTAGTGCATGTCTGGTGGTAAAAAAAAAAGTGATTTGAGAATGTGTTAGTTAACTCACCTTTATAGCCTTGGGGGTGATGATTGCCAGCGAAGTCTAAAAAGAGGACAATTAAAATATTAAAAAAATCTTGTATGCAATTTATCAAGACTGTATGTTTTAATGTTTAGAGTAGCAGGAGCTATAAGTTCAAATATGTCAGTCTTTAATAAGTTACAGTATGTCATGGCACAATAGCCAAGGCACAGCAACTGTTTAGTAATGGCTAATAAAATAATCACAAATGTATAAAAAGGCTCTTGTTGACACAGGAACAACAGACATACCATTCCTTACTTGTCAGTGTGGTTCCCTCCTGAAATGGATTAAAATAGCCCTAATTAGTCACTGTAAAATACAAGTTCTCATATAATATCGTGCCAACATTAACAGATCCTTGCAAAATAGTGAGACACTGAATTCATATATGCACTCAACTTTACATTACCACCCATTTAACTAACATTTCCAGTCAGTGTATGGTCTCCAAGAGTGGCTGAGAGAATCATCTAGCCTATTAGTCTACTTACCATGATTGCAGGGGTCCATTGACTCCAACTCTGCCAAGAAGCTTCCACCAAAGCCTAAAATGAGAGAACACAAAACATGAACTATGAATTCTATCTAAAGCACATTTACAATCTGTCCACCCTGAGGTAGTAGTGTGAAGTGGTTCACTTACCATTATTAGGCTGGTTATCCTCCGAGCAGCTTCCTCCAGAGGCTAAAAGAAGGGAACACAAGACATGAATAGTGGACGCTGTAACCTTTGAACACATAACCTGAACTAAATGCTTGTAAAGCTTTCATGCAATTACATTTGGTTTTGCCATGTTAGTAATTAATGACATACCACTGCTTGCATTTGGTGTTGGTACAGAAGGGTACTGGCTGGATTCTGGCAGCACTGGATTCTGGCTGGATTCTGGCAGCACTGTATTAATAAATATTCAGCCAAATTATTAATTTATCAGGTCCTTCCAAAATATTTTACACACACCTATATAATATATACACACACACACACACACACACACATGTATGTATATATATATATATATATATATATAAATTATTATAAAACTTACATTAACCACTTTAGCCCTATTTTATACATAGGACATTTGAAAATAGCAGATCTACAAGCTCACCACATGTTGCATCGTGACGCGTTGTGAGCTTGTAGATCTGCTATTTTCAAACATTTTACTTTTGGTACTTTAAGTATATTTTGATGCCAATACTTTTGTACTTTAACTCGAGTAACATTTTGAACACAAGGCCTTTTACTTTTAACAGAGTATTTTTATATTATGGTATTGCTACTTTTACTTAAGTAAAATATCTGATTACTTCTTCCACAACAGTTGTTTCTCCACATTTATCCCCAGGCTAAATTGCTTTAGTGTAGTAAAAGCTTAACTGTGCCTTCATTAAAATGGCAAAAATGTACCCGAATTATTAAGCCTTTTCCATGAGCTAACCTGGTTTCTATTATGCTCTAGATCCCGCCTCCTATATCCGGTAAATTTTCACATACACACATGCAACCGCGGATGTAGTTTCCGTATCCGGTCTAGACCGGAAGTGCTTCCGGCAAAGTGAATTGGTACCCGTTGGTTTAACACGAGTAGCTAGTGAGTTAGCACCATACATTCTGCCTTGTTAGTTCACCACTATTAAATGAACGAACTGCTTCACAGTAGTGCTGGTTACAACAATGATTATGCAACTGTTAAAAACGCTAATAATCTGTTATTGTATACACACAGATAAACAAATGAAAGTACATTTTAATCACGAAACGGCAGGCTAACGTTAGCTAGCATGCTAGCTGCTTTAATAACATGGATTGCTATTTACTAACACAAGCTACAAACCCCGGACAGCATAAAGATAACATTTAGTCAAACGATGACAGCCAGATGATGGTATATGAATTGCATAATACATTATATTGTAAAGGACTTACCAGTTTGTCTTACTATAGTAGTATTGTGAATTGTCAACAAGCCTCAATTCGCGCCAATGTTTCCTTTGAAAAACTCAAGTCCCATGAGATGTAGCTGGTCTCGCGAGTTGTGACGACTACCCTCTCGCAGGGGAGGGGGTGCGAGGGGAGGGGGAGGAGGGGAGGGGAGGGAGGGGGAGGGGGGGGTGTGCAATATCAGCACTACACGTTGAAACAATGTCAATTCATTGTTGGGCATTTCAACATTGAAAAACCATCATCTATACTAAATTGATTCAATGACATTTTTTTAAATGTTGAAATCGTATCTGTATTTAAACATTGAATCAACATAGCTTTTTCAACCTCAACCAAAAATAACCAATCTGACCAAAATCCAACATTGAATTAATATCTTTTGCTATCTGGGAGGTGATGATTCAGTGGCCTCCACGTGTGGATATGCAGGGTTTGATGAGGACATGTTGTTATATTCATGAATGGATTTCCAGGTGATGATCTTGATTTGTAAATTAATTCTATCTTGGCCATATATGGACATTGCCAAATATCGGCTTAATATTGATGACATCATATGATATAGTCAGAATATGCTTTCTTGGTCAGATATAGAGTACGGTCCGCAATGTAATGTTAGATTTGTTACGGAATGGACCGAACTGACTGACAGGATCTGCAGGTTTTCATAAACTGTGACCTGCAGTTGTAATAATAAAAAAGTAATAACTGATAATCACCTACAAATTAGAATTCACTGCTGACCCACAAGTGAAATCATTTTGAGTTCATAAGTTTAATATGCTTTATCTTAATGAAGTATATAATTATATTTCCCACCACTGGAAGTAAAGAAGCTATATAGGAGACCTATATGGCTTGTATTAACATATATGACCTATATGAGGGTATAAACAAGCTATATAGGAGACCTATATACCCTGTATATGCACATATATGCACCAGATTTTGACCTATATGTGAGATATATGCAGCCTATATGGAGCTTATACCAGGCATATATGTGGTATATATGCACATATATGCGCATATATGATCCTTATATGTAGCATATAGGTTACATATAGTTGCATATATGGAACATATAGATTCTTTCCATGTGGGAGGTGTTACCAATGATTCTCATGATGGCTCTGTTCCATTTAGTGTAGCACAGTGGTTCTCAAACCTTTTAATTTCAAGGACCCCCATAACTCTGAGAGTGTACAAATGGAACCAAATGGACCCTTACGGGTCCATTTGGTTCCATTCTCAGAGTTACACACCCGTAAGAGGCCATTTGGAACTCCTTCAAGGCACAGCCTGGTTCACACTTTGAGACCCACTGGTGTAGCAGAGTCAACATGCACACTATCAGCACCCTGACTCTGTTTGACCAGAATGGAACAGAGCCTTCATTAGTATCATTGGTAACACCTGTGAAGGAAGTAAGAAGAAGGCCCAATTTCTTTCCAATATGGCTAATGTGCATAGAGCCAATCCTAAATAGGGCTGCTCAGGTGCACAGGGGTCTGTCGGAAGCAGCTGCCACTCAGTCCCAGCTGCCAGACTTGCTGGTTCCAGGTGTTCTTACACCTGTCTCATAATTGGATTAATGCTTTTAGAGTTTGGTAATGTCTAAAAGTTAAAACGTCAGTAGGAGGAATTGTGCACTGTGTGTTCGGGTTCTGTTTTTCCTGTTTGAGATTAAAGTAACACTGCAGATTTCCCATTCATCAGTCATAGGATTTGCATGTCTATAACGTCCGCAATTCTTGTCAATATTCTCTACATTGCTGTAGAGAGTGAGACCTGTAAGCGGTATAATGTATTAGCCTGCAACGCAATTCATTAATTCTGACATTACATCACTGACAGAATTACAGACAACCTTTCAACCTTAACGAGAAGGGAACACACACACACGCGAGCGCACACGCATCTCACACACACACACACACACACACACACACACACACACACACACACACACACACACACACACACACACACACACACACACACACTATGGAGCTCGATTAAAGTCATTACTACAAACAAACTGATCGACTCCGTGTACATTAACACGTGATCGCGTGACCGTGTGGCCATGCACGCGCTCACGCGCGCGCGCATGACCACGTCGTGTTCTCGTGTCACCCTATTAACTCAATGTGAAACTACACGACACGATCATGCAGTCAGTGACGCGCCGCGCGCACCAGATACGCGTCGGCCAGTGTTTTGACACTGTTGGGGCAGTGTGTGTGTGTTGTGTCTCGCATGGCCGTGTCATGTAATTTCCCATTGGCTTAAAGTGGTGACACATGCGTGCGTTCTTGGCTGCGCAAACATAGGCCAGATGCTCCATTAGAGTCAGCTCTCCAATAAATGTACACGTGAACATGTAATGGCACACGAGAACATGTAAAGTTGATGCGTGGCGTGTAACCTTCAAACGAAAACGCGTACCTTTAGACCTTCACGTGTAATTTCATTGGAGAGGTGACACAAACCGAGCATCTAGCTACTTTGAGTGGGTGTTTAGCACTCAGTGACGCACGCACGCTCGTGTGAAGTACTTTGTGCAGTTTCGCTTGTTACCAGCAGATTGTTCCCTCAAGATCCTTATATACTCACCTTTACGCACGGTGGATTTACTTGGATTATGCGATATAATAGCCTGTGCGACAGTGTGCGTCCATCCTATTCTTTATTATGGTGATGATGCTATTATTATAATACTAATAATAATTATTATCGTTTTGTCCTTGTTGGTGTACAGTTGGTTCTGGTTGCAATGGATACAGTACTGTCGGGCCGGGCGCGCAACGGCGCAGAATGGCAACATCAGGCTCTCTCTCTCTCTCTCTGCTAATTCTCAACGAAAATCTGTGATTCTAATTTTCCTATGATCACCAGAAGTGAGAGTGTCAATTCCTTGATCAAATATGGTTTTATTCAAAGGAAATCAAAGGCTACAGCTTATGGAGCCAACATCGGTATAGTGTCCAAGCGTCTCAGAAAGATTTTTCACCGCAACATGATTCCATTGCTCAGGAAATAAACAACGGATCACAATAATATAACATTCCCTATAATCAGTAACATGTAGGTGATACCTATGTCTATCAAATATGGTTTTATTGAAAGGCAATCAAAGGCTAGATCAAGCTTAGAAAGCAAACATCGGGTAATATCCGACGCTACGGCGGTTCCTCGGTGCGGCTGCAGAGTGAGACTATAGGACACTCATTTATGACATTGTGTCACTCAACTCTTAGCAACAAAGTTTATTTTCATACAATAGGCCTATAGATTACATTTCAATATTAAAAGTAAATAGAAAAACAACACTTCTGGGTCCAATTAGTCTAGTTTTGTAATAGAGAGGAATGGTCACATATTCCCACCTATAAACATGTTTTTGCCCAATGCTGACAGCTGGTCAGCAGGTGGTTTCATGAATAGACAATATTTTGGACCAATTAGAAATATATATATATTTGCAAAAGCAGTGTTGGGTAACTAGTAAAGGTATTAAATTGGTTGTCAGTGGCTGGCAGCGCAGTGTGCACTGCACATCTAATCGCAAAAACCCGACGCTTATTTTGTCTTGATCAACAGCGATCGGCTTGTAGATCTGTCTGTCTGTCTGTCTGTCTGTCTGTCTGTCTGTCTGTCTGTCTGTCTGTCTGTCTGTCTGTCTGTCTATCTATCAATTAATCTATCATCTGTCACAAGGATTTTCAGCCCAAGGACCCCCTAGCTGAGAGAGAGATGAAGCAGGGACCCCCTCTATATTGTATATTTTTTTCCCTCCACCATGCCAAAAATAGCCGATCTACAAGCTCACAAGGCCTCACGCTGCGAGGCGATGGAGCTTGTATATCGGCTTGTAGAGCGATCTGTCTGTCTGTCTGTCTGTCTGTCTGCCCACATGTCCCTAATGCCCACTCGTCCAAGGTGCCCAGTTATCCCTAGTGCCCAGAATGTTTTGGTTGCCCATCCTGGCTGTTACGTTACATAAATAAATACACACTGCAGTTATTTCCACACAGTAGCCTAGAATTTAAATGGCCTACAACAGATTAATATCTTCAGATTATTTTCAAATAACTGGTAGCCTAGCTGCTTTCACTAATGCCTCAGTCTTAAGGGTTTGTCAATATTATGCCCTTAGAAAGCACTGCCGTCTGCAACGATGAAGCAGCCTAGATCGGCTTGTAGATCGATCTGTCTGTCTGTCTGTCTGTCTGTCTGTCTGTCTGTCTATTATGTTACGTCCATAAATTACGCTTGGGACGTATGATTGGTCAATAAACCTGGTAGGTGGGGCTGAAAATATCGGATCTATAAACTCACAACTCATTGCATCCACACGTGTTGTGAGCTTGTAGTTCTGTTTTCACTTGCATAAATTAGGAATTCATTCATTTCATTGGTCAAATGCAACAGCTTCACATTACGTGCAACTGCACCTCTCTCTCTCTCTCTCTCTCTCTCTCTCTCTCTCTCTCTCTCTCTCTCTCTCTCTCTCTCGCTCTCTCGCTCTCTCTCTCTCTCTCTCTCTCTCTCTCTCTCTCTCTCTCTCTCTCTCTCTCTCAAAAGTATTGGTATCAAAATCAAAATGTACTTAAATTAAAGTAAAAGTACTCGTAAAAACTAGTTTGAGGTTACATTTAGAAGATGTAAATTTAGCCTTTATTTATACGTCAAATAAATCAAATAAATAATTGTATTGTGTGAGCTTGTAGATCTGCTATTTTCAAATGATTTTTATACATTTGAAAACTTGTGAAATGGGACCTTCTGCATAAGGAGTAGCCTACTTTTACTTTTGGTATTTTGAGCACATTTTGATACCAATACTTGGACTTTGTAGGATACTTTTACTCAAATTTGAATTCTGGACTTTTACATGTTACAGAGTATAGGCCTATTTCTACATTGCAGTATTGGTACTTTTTCTTAAGTAAAACATTTGAGTACTTTTTCCACCACTGATGCGTATACTACTTCATGTGAGTCCGCCACTCTGACAGAACTCAATTTGAGAATAAAGTAGGCCTACTCTTTATCATTCTGATAGATTAGTCCTCTGGTGTATACTTTTCGTTCTTTTTTCTTTTTTTACAGTTCCTGTAAAAAAAAAAAAAAAAGAAAGAAATCCGCCTGTTTGCCATTCAATAAAGCTGAAGAGGTGGATGCAGTCTTTTCCATAATCCAAAGACAAGTGACTCTGAAAATGACTATCCCCATAATTAACGAGAAAACATCTGACGAACCTGAGCATGTGAGCGTCTCTGAGTAGGCCTACGTGATTACTGACCCGTCAATCAACGTGCGAGCAACAGTGAGCTGTGGCAGAACATCAACATTAATGTAATAATAATAATAATAATAATAATAATAATAATAATAATACATGCATCCACACACACATAACTGAGCGCATTCAACTAGTTTGGAGCTACGTTTAGCCTTAGATGCTTTCCAAAGCAGAACATTGATTATTACCATTTAAGAGTGCAAGAGTGTTATATAACCCATTTATTTCACAAAATAATGTGTTGGCAAATTACCAATATTTGTATAAAGTTATACTGGTCTCAATTATGTCACTTTCAGCCCTGATCAGTGATGTTGCTAGGTTTTCAATGTAATGGGTCCCGGGACCCACAGGTGGTCATTCAAATGGGTCCCAGAAACATTTTATGGGTCCCCAATTACACGTCTCCCCCCCCCCCCCCTTCTATCGTTTTCTTTGATCTCCAATCTCCATATCTTCTATGTGTGTGTGACTGTGTACATTATATCCTAATGCAGTGGATCTCAATCTTTTCAGGCAGCGACCCCCCAAAATAATCATATTTGAACTGGGACCCCCCACCCTGAGAAGCGCTTGGAATTAGGAGTTGAGGCATTTAATTTAGTTTAACTCAGTTCCACAGATACATAGTCAAAATAGCAGATCTACAAGGTCGTTTTTTTTTTTTTTAATCTACAAGCTCACAACGCCTTGCTTGTAGATAGCCTCTTTCTTATATTATTTCACAATTTTGACCGTATTTATAGTAACCTATAGTTTGTTGATTAGTTTGGATGCAGTAATAGTCTTTTTTCTTTTCTTTCTTGAGGTATAACAAATATCTTAAAAGTCCTTAAATTGTGACTTCACTGTCATCTGGGGACCCCCCCCAAATCATGTGGGGAAACCCCTGGGGGTCCTGACCCACAGGTTGAGAACCACTGTCCTAATGTACATTCTATTTTGCTACTTGTTGTAGTCACAAACTCAGAATACAGGGTACAAACTACAATATAAAGTTAATAATAATAATATGAAAAAGATAATGTACACTTCATAGGAGCAGAGATAGATAGGAACTAAAGAACAACAACACTTTGTGGAAGAGAATGTAAACGGAGCAGAGATATTTGTTTAAGAAAAGTAGATGTTTGCGGCAGTATTTATTGCTCTGGTGTTTTCTTCTTAAAAAGTGGGATTCCCTTCAAATGATTTATGCTTGTGTCGCACCGAAAATAACGATCTGAAAACGACGTGTCGCGCGTCGGTGTTTCGGCTCGCGGGTCGGTTTGGTGCGCGGCTCGCGGCTCACTTTGCTGTTCGCGGTTTGGTGTGCGCTCGCGGGTCGCTTTGGTGCGCGGCTCACTTTGCTGCGCGGATCGCGGTTCGGTTTGGTGCGCGGCTGAGGCCTTGTGAGCTTGTAGATCGGCTATTTTTGGCATGGTGGAGGGAAAAAAATATACAATATAGAGGGGGTCCCTGCTTCATCTCTCTCTCAGCTAGGGGTCCTTGGGCTGAAAATCCTTGTGACAGATGATAGATTAATTGACAGACAGACAGACAGACAGACAGACAGACAGACAGACAGACAGACAGACAGACAGATCTACAAGCCGATCGCTGTTGATCAAGACAAAATAAGCGTCGGGTTTTTGCGATTAGATGTGCAGTGCACACTGCGCTGCCAGCCACTGACAACCAATTTAACACCTTTACTAGTTACCCAACACTGCTTTTGCAAATATATATATATTTCTAATTGGTCCAAAATATTGTCTATTCATGAAACCACCTGCTGACCAGCTGTCAGCATTGGGCAAAAACATGTTTATAGGTGGGAATATGTGACCATTCCTCTCTATTACAAAACTAGACTAATTGGACCCAGAAGTGTTGTTTTTCTATTTACTTTTAATATTGAAATGTAATCTATAGGCCTATTGTATGAAAATAAACTTTGTTGCTAAGAGTTGAGTGACACAATGTCATAAATGAGTGTCCTATAGTCTCACTCTGCAGCCGCACCGAGGAACCGCCGTAGCGTCGGATATTACCCGATGTTTGCTTTCTAAGCTTGATCTAGCCTTTGATTGCCTTTCAATAAAACCATATTTGATAGACATAGGTATCACCTACATGTTACTGATTATAGGGAATGTTATATTATTGTGATCCGTTGTTTATTTCCTGAGCAATGGAATCATGTTGCGGTGAAAAATCTTTCTGAGACGCTTGGACACTATACCGATGTTGGCTCCATAAGCTGTAGCCTTTGATTTCCTTTGAATAAAACCATATTTGATCAAGGAATTGACACTCTCACTTCTGGTGATCATAGGAAAATTAGAATCACAGATTTTCGTTGAGAATTAGCAGAGAGAGAGAGAGAGAGAGAGAGAGAGAGCCTGATGTTGCCATTCTGCGCCGTTGCGCGCCCGGCCCGACAGTACTGTATCCATTGCAACCAGAACCAACTGTACACCAACAAGGACAAAACGATAATAATTATTATTAGTATTATAATAATAGCATCATCACCATAATAAAGAATAGGATGGACGCACACTGTCGCACAGGCTATTATATCGCATAATCCAAGTAAATCCACCGTGCGTAAAGGTGAGTATAAGGATCTTGAGGGAACAATAGGATCTCGAGCGCTCAAGTTAATAAGACGTTAGAACGAGATAAGGATCTTGAGGGCACGACATAAGGATCTTGAGGGCACGAGATAAGGATCTTGAGGGCACGACATAAGGATCTTGAGGGCACGACATAAGGATCTTGAGGGCACGAGATAAGGATCTTGTTCCCACACTTTATTATGATGTGGGAATGTCTTAGGATCTCGTGCGCTCAAGTTAATAAGACGTTAGAACGACATAAGGATCTTGAGGGCACGACATAAGGATCTTGAGGGCACGAGATAAGGATCTTGAGGGCACGACATAAGGATCTTGTTCCCTCACTTTATTATGATGTGGGAATGTCTTAGGATATCGAGCGCACAACTTAGGATGTCGTGCGCTCAAGATAGGATGTCGTGCGCTCAAGATAAAAAAAAATCTGCTCTATGGCCCTTTAGCTCCGTAAAATACAGTTCATTGGTATATGTTTTTATATTATAAGAGAATTGAAACACTTGGCATATATTACACTAGACAACCGAAATAGTTTTACCTTGATTTATAAAAACTATGAAGTGCTATGAATACATATAAGATTATATTGAGTAGCCCCCAGGGAGTAGTAGCCCTGCTAAATGGCCTTGCCCCTATTTGCGGAGTAGGTTGCGTGTTGGAGTGGCAGGCCCGGGTTCAAATCTCAGTCCTGCTACTTCGTTACATTTGTTTTGGGGCATTTATGCCTTTATTTATGGCAGGGGTCTTCAACAGGGGGTCCGGGACCCCTAGGGGGTCCTCGGAGTTACTAAAGGGGGGCCACCAAATCTTTGAGTGATAGGATATTTTTTACATTAACCACTTAGAATCCCTATTCTGAGGGGACCATTAGCAGAAAATAGCAGATCTACAAGCTCACAACGCCTCGCAGTGAGCTTGTAGATCGGCTATTTTCGGCAAAGAGCTTTAGTGTAGAAGGAAAAAAGAGCAGATCAAGTACAGAGCCAACGATTGAAGTATTGAGGGTTTAAGGGAAATAGACGGAAACAATTTTATACAGTATGTAGAGGGGGTCCCTGCTTCATCTCTCTCTCAGCTAGGGGGTCCTTGGCCTGAAAAGGTTGAAGACCCCTGATTTATGGGACAGTAGACTAGCAGAATATGTGCTCTTGCAAGATAATAATAAAAATAATAAATAATAATAATAATAATAATAATAATAATATGATATGAATAATAATAATGATCTATGTGTATTAGATGGGTATATTTCTCACTGTAATTTTAATGTATGGTTGTCTGCGGAGAGTGCCATTTTTTAAGCCCCTAGAGGGTTTTTGGGCGAGCTCCTTCACATCTTTGTATCATGTTTTTAAATTTGTTTTTGTAAGTGAAAATAAACAAACAAACAAATATGTAAAGACAGCATGAAATGAAAAAGAACCATGAAATAGATACTAAGATGAAATAAATAAAAAACAATGAAATAATTAAACACAATGAAATAAAAAACATTGCACAATAAAAAAAAATACATTTATTTATTTCATTGTGTTTTTTAATTATTTCATTGTGTATTCTATTTATTTCATTGTGGTATTTATTTTTTATTTTTTGGACCTATGGACTTCCATACTTGTGGATTGAAACAGTCACGCACGCGTGCGTGTGTTCGTCAGTAAGTAACAACACAAGACTGGCCCCACTGCCCCAATAGTGTCAAAACACTGGCCAGCGCGTATCTGGTGCGTGCGCGCGTCACTGACCGCAAGATCGCGCCGTGTAGTTTCCCCATTGAGTTAATAGGGTGACGCGAGAACACGGCGCGGTCATGCGCGCGCGTGAGCGCGTGCATGGCCACGCGGTCACGCGA